>NW_023331281.1:0-42391 GCF_011100685.1 Canis lupus familiaris
TTTTTTTTTTTTTTTCTTACAGAGTTTCAGTTTTGCCATATTAAAAAAAAGTTCTGGAGATCTGTTACACAACAATATGAATATACTTAATACTACTGAACTGAATGCTTAACAGTGGCCACTATGGTAAATTCTATGTTACACACTTTACAATTAAAAACATGAGTGTGACACTTAAAGACAGACTAAGAAGAAATGAAATTACTACAAATTAAACAGTAGCCAGGGGCAGCCCGGGTGGCTCAGCAGTTTAGCGCCGTCTTCAGCCCAGGTTGTGATCCTGGGGACAAGGGATCGAGTCCCATATTGGGCTCCCTGCATGGAGCCTGCTTCTCCCTCTGCCTGTGTCTCTGTCTCTCTGTGTCTCTCTCATGAATGAATAAAAAAATATTTTTAAAAAATTAACAGTAGCCAGGATAGTGGCCCAATAATCCCAAGATTATTATAAGAGATAGGAAAGCTTATTTCTATATCAACAAGCAAACTGATTTAAGCAACATTTGCAAATACAAGCCAGCCTGCATTGTAGAGCACGCGTGGCAGTCTTGGAACTCAAGACTGAAACATAAATCACCGTTGTAATTAGGGGCGCCTGGGTGGCTCAGCTGGTGCAGTGTCTGCCTTCTGCTCAGGTCACGATTTCAGGGTCCAGAGATGGAGCCCCAGTGCGGGCTCCCTGCTCAGCGAGGACCTGCTTCTCCCTCTGCCCCTTACTCAGCTCATGCTCATGTGCACACGTTTGCTCCCTTCTCTCTCTCCCTCTCTCTCTCCCTCTTCTCCCTCTCTCTCTCTCTCTCAAATAAATAAAATCTGTAAGAAAAAATTATTGGTGTAGTTAAATGCACACTTTTGGGAAGAGGTACTAACACCAGGGGATTAGACTATAAATTAGGGGTACAGTAAATGGTTTTAACCATCACTATCAATTATAACTGACAACCCAACTGCTACACCAAAGTAGATAATGTAGTAAATTTCATGACACTCATTTACTTTGGAAAATTTTCGAACTGTGGTTAAACAGTGGTGCAACCCCACAATATTTCTGTGCCTTCTCCTCTTCCAGGCACCTGGGAAGAGCACGGCACTTCCCCACCTCCTTGAAGTAAGTTTGGGTCTTATGACTTGCCCTGACCCAAAAAGAAAGCATCAGGTTTGTCCCTCCCGGGAAGACGCTTTAAGAGAATCTTACATCTCTTTCCCAAGCTGTCCAATGTTCAAGGGAATGGCACCTCCACCAGCACAATCCTGACAGAGAGGACATGGAGCTGAGCACCCCACCAGTGTGCAATGGACAGAGAGCATGAGCCAGAAATGAACATTTATTCTTGGAATTGTTTGCTGCCAAAGCACAACCTAACCCATCCTGACATACCAGCCATTTGCAAAAATCAATGGTATACTTTGTAAATAATAGGAATCATTTAGTCTAAGTATTTATATTACTATTTACTAGGTACTAATTAATATTGTGTGGTTCAACCCAGTAGTGCCTAAAAATAGAGTCCACTAAAAACATCTGCAATGAATCTGGGTATTTATAAACATGATTTCATGTGTTTATTCACTTGACAACACAGAAATCTGCAAATCGTCTAGTTTTGTCAGTTTCTCAGGCCCTAATACATGGCTATAAAAAATACAAGCTTTCTAAAAATCAGTTCTTGTTTGTTAAATATTATTTATAATATCAAAGTTAATTGTTATTTTCTAACTAGAGACAGCACTAAAGAGGTAAACTAAATGTCACACACAGTGATTGTTAATGCATATTTATATACATGTTTTTTTAAAGCTATCACACATAGTGATGAAAGAAAACATGCAATTCAAAAGCACTGGCCATGGATAATATAAACAACTTTCTACTAAGTTAGGTTTTCATCCATGGTGGTCTGTCTTTACACGCTTAAAGGAAATTCTCACTTTCTGGCATATGAGGGGATGTTCATAACATACTCATCAACGACAATGGTTTCCAAAGGTGAAAATAAAAGGGAGTAAGTCCCTTAAAGAACCTATTCTTATACAGAAAATAGTGAATACTGTATTAACTAAAAGGGAATCTGTTCTCAGACTTGGAGTCTATTATAACCCAAGGGTACCTTTAACAGTATTTCATTGCCATATATCTTTTAAAGCTAGCTTCTCCAACTATGTCAATACTTCAACGTCATTAATATTAGTTCCTGGAATCTACTGACCACACTTTGTCAATCTGTAATTTGCATATCACCACTCTGAAATGGATTATTTTCATTTCCAGAGTGAAACAAATGAATGGAAAGGGGAAAAAGTTACCATTTCCAAAGTTTCCTGTGAAGATGGAACAAAAATTAAGTTGCCAAGACAAGTACCATGCCAGTCATTGTTCAAAACCATGGGAAACGTTTACATAAGAGTGTTTCGCAGAATTCTGCAAAGGCTCTGAGTGGATTCACAGACACGCTGTCATATACTCACACACTCTGGAAAGATACAACGTGATAGAGAGAAAACTTACTTTATGGTTAATTTAGGTGAAGAAATTTTAGGATTAGAAGAATGTGACTGAGAATGAAACTAGACCACTCTCTTGCACCATACACAAAGATAAACTCAAAATGGATGAAAGATCTAAATGTGAGACAAGATTCCATCAAAATCTTAGAGAAGAACACAGGCAACACTCTTTTGAACTTGGCCACGTAACTTCTTGCAAGATACATCCACGAAGGCAAGAGAAACAAAAGCAAAATGAACTATTGGGACTTCATCTAGAAGCTTTTGCAAGCAAAGGATACAGTCGACAAAACTAAAACAACCTACAAATGGGAGAAGATATTTGCAAATGACATATCAGATAAAGGGCTAGTTTCCAAGATCTATAAGAACTTATTAAACCCAACATCAAAACAAACAATCCAATCATGAAATGGGCAAAAGACATGAACAGAAATTTTACAGAGGAAACCTAGACATGGCCAACATGCACATGAGAAATGCTCTGCATCACTTGCCATCAGGGAAATACGAATCAAAACCACATGAGATACCACCTGACACCAGTGAGAATGGGGAACATTAACAAGACAGGAAACAACAAATGTTGGAGAGGATGTGGAAAGGGGAACCCTCTTACACTGTTGGTGGGAATGTGAACGGTGCAGCCACTCTGGAAAACTGTGTGGAGGTTTCCTCAAAGAGTTAAAAATATGCTGCCCTACGACCCAGCAATTGCACTGCTGGGGATTACCCCAAAGATACGATGCAATGAAACGCCGGACACCTGCACCCCGATGTTTCTAGCAGCATGTCCACAATAGCCAAACTGTGGAAGGAGCCTCGGTGTCCATTGACAGATGATGGATAAAGAAGATGTGGTTTATGATACAATGGAATCTCAGCCATTAGAAATGACCAATACCCACCATTTGCTTCGATGTGGATGGAACTGGAGGGTATTATGCTGAGTGAAATAAGTCAATTGGAGAAGGACAAACATTATATGGTCTCATTCATTTGGGGAAATAAAAAATAGTGAAAGGGAATAAAGGGGAAAGGAGAAAAAAATGAGTGGGAAATATCAGAAAGGGAGACAGACCATGAGAGACTCCTAACTCTGGGAAACAACTAGGGGTGGTGGAAGGGGAGGTGGGGGGGGGGGGTGGGGCACTGAGGGGGGCACTTGATGGGATGAGCACTGGGTGTTATTCTATATGTTGGCAAATTGAACACCAATAAAAAATAAATTTATTAAAAAAAAAGAATGTGACTGAAAAGTCTGAAACACAAAAACAAACAAAAAACCGCCAAGGTGTGCAGGGACAGAAAAAGGAGATACCATATGGAAGCCAGGAAAAAAAAAAAAAAAAGGAAGCCAAGAGTCAGTCACTCCCTATTCACACATTCTTGGGAGAACAGGCCCACACACAAGAAAGGACAAAGACACACTCTGTGCACATGGATGCCACTCAAAATTAGAGAAAATTAGAAAATTAGAGGCCTGCTCACACAGGCTTTCCCCAAATGGCATCTTAGTGGGGTCCCCTGGTCTCCCTTCCTAAAATCTCCACACAGCCCCTCAGCCACTTGAGGTTTCTTGGTGCTTATCACAACCTGTGATGGATACATCATTTGTCTTGTCTATGGTTCAGTCTTTCCTAGTCAAATACCAGCCACAAGGGGGCAAAGACATTTATCTATGTCACTCACTGCTGAATTCCAACTGTCTTAGCACAGGGCTTGCCACAGTAGGTGGCTCCGTAAATATTCGCTGAATGAAGAATGAATGTGTGAACACTGGAATCTCTACCAATTTTAGCTATAATAATATCGCAGCATTGCTTATCACCATTGCGTTTGGAAAATTTCTACTATACAACTATAATTATCTCAAGTCATATTTCAATTAACTAAGATAGGTAAAGACTTCAAATTAGTTCATAAAGCCTAGTCATTGAATATAGCAATACAGAGGTGTCTGGGTGGCTGACTTGATTAAGCATCCAACTCTTGATCTTGGCTCAGGTCATGGTCTTTGGGTCATGAGATTGAGCCCCATGTTGGGGCTCTGGACTCAGTGTGGAATCTGCTGAGATTCTCTCTCCTCCTTCTACCCTCTCCTCTCTCTCTCCCTCTCTAACAAATGTTGGGAAAATAAAGAAAATACTAATATAAACATAGAGGTTCCTATCTTCTGAATATTTAGGATCTAATTCCAACAATCCAGGTTACAGGAATATAGACATTATGATATTCACCAATAAACTGACAATGTTCATACCACCCTCATTTAAACATTTCTTCCCACCTAATACATGCCCTCTATGCTGTCATTGGTTTTACCTTGGATGCCATTAACATGACTGCAAAAATACAGGACTTCACAGGGCTGATGAAAATGATGACGAAGTGATGCTGGTGGTAAACAAGCCTCTGAAAGAGGTCTGCTAGTCAGCAACTGAGAAAAATGTAACATATCTGACAAAACTCCCCACTTTGAAAGGGAACAATCTGAATACCGAACTTTAAAAATGAACAAAAACCAAATACTACTGGAGAAACTAAAGTCTTCAAATATTTTTGTTAAACTGGCCCTTTTAACTGGAAAAGTCAAAGTGCTATTATAAAATGTTGGCAGCAATATTATGCCAACAAAGGAAAATTCAGCAGGATACAATGCATCCATGCTAGAATTAGCATTACAACTGTAACCTACAATAGTCTTATTACATTTCAAATGTGGTCACATTTTATATTTCCTGTTCCTACATAAAGTTCTGTTCACTTCCCCCACCATTTTCTTGCTCTTTTCGTACCTGTTTAATGCAGATTAATTGTAACTGGCCTTTTCCTACTATGTATTATTACTAGATAAATGGACCACAGAATAACAACATCAGACAGAGAAAGCTAACAGGGTTCCGACCTTCACTGAGAGTGAATCTAGCTATGCCAGAAGTGGAACTGAAATGCATTTATCTCACACAAAACAACCAAAAAAAAAAAATAAATAAGCCACCCAAACAGTGTCAGAATACAAAGTACAATAATAAGAATTAGGTTTTCTTTATCCTGAGAGCTAATTTCCCCACCCTCCAGGGCTTTGTCATTTAAGAAATTCCGTTATAAAGTGTCATGAAGCCACCAAATTTCTCCAATAATTTTTAAATTAAGGACATCGACCTTTTGCCAATAAACTGTTTCCAGAGAAAGCACAAACTAACGCTTTCTAGGATAAAAACTGATAGCCACTAAAAATAGAGATGAAAACAAAATAGACTATACAGGACAACTGGATTCCTACATGCACAAGAATGTAGATTCTTAGATCCCTATCTCACACCATACACAAAAATTAGCTCAAATTTTAAATCAAGGGGTAAATCCTCATAACCTTGGGTTTGCAAAGAGATTCTTAGATATGCTACCAAGAGCATAAGCAGCACAAGATAAATGGACACTGATCTTTATAGAAATTAGAACTTTTGTACAAAGGATACTATCAGACAAGTGAAATGATAGCCTACACAAGGGGAAAAAATATTTGCAAGGCGAAAATATGATAAGGGTTTAATATCTAAAATATATAAAAAATGCCAAACTCAACAACAAAAAGGCAATCAGATCGCCAAAGACTACCCGAAAACATGCTCAACATCATTAGTCATTAGGGAAATGCAAATCAAACCACAATGAACTACCACTTCATGCCCACGAGAATGGCTATAATCAAAAATTACTCAGTGTAACAGGTAGTGATGAGGATATGGAGAAATTGGAACCCTCATATAATGCTGGTAGGAATGTAAAATGGTGCAGACTCCACGGAAAACACTTTGATGGTTCCTTCTCACAAGCCTAAACAGAATTACTATATAAGCAGGCATTTCAGCTGCTAAGTGTCTACCCAAAGAACCGCAATCGGGACTCAAAACAGATAGTTGTACAGCAATGTCCATTGCAGCACCATTCACAATAGCCAAAAGGTGGACACATGCAAGTGTCCATCAACAGACAAATGGACAAACAACATGCAGTGTATACACATAGTGCAATGTTATTCAACCATGAAAGAGAAGGAGATTCTGATACATGCTACAACATGGACAAACCTTGAAAGCATTGCATGGAGTGGTATAGTTACAAAAGGGCAAGTACTGTATAGTTCCACTTATGTGAACTATGTAAAACAGTTAAAATATAGAGACAAAGCGTAGAATGGTGGTTGCTGGGAGCTGGGGGTGGGCAACAAGGGAAGGTAGCGCTTAACAGCCACAGAGTTTCTGTGTAGAGTGATGAGAAGGTTTTGGAAATAGAGAGTGGTGACGTTTGCACGACATTCTGAATATACCTAATGCCATTACATTGTACGTTAACATGGTAAAAATGGCAAACTTTATACATGTATCTTACCTTAAAGAAAAACTGAAAAATAAAAGCCAACTACATGTACATTATGAAACATTGTACTCCTTACAGCTAAAAGAGAAATCACACCACTGCCATTAAGATTATACAATGAGTCTCAAAATGAAAGACAAAACTACATAATGAATGAAAATTATTGGCAGAATTCCTGTATGAGAGGACTGTTGCACATACAAAGTTCTGTACAATGCCATGAGACACAACATATTCAGCAACTTGTTTACATGGCATTTCTGTAAAGACTAAGATAATAATCACAATAAGATGATATATTAAACCTTTTTAAATGAAGTTTATTTTTATCTATTTTTAATTCTTTTTCCCTTATTTTTGTATATTTGTTATTGGGCTTCGATTGGCCAACATATACTACAACACCCGATGCTCATCCCGTCAAGTGCCCCCCTCAGTGCCAGTCACCCTGTCACCCCAACCCCGGCCGACCTCCCCTTCCACCACCCCTTGTTCGTTTCCCAGAGTTAGGTGTCTCTTATGTGCTGTCACCCTCACTGATATTTCCCACTCATTTTCTTTCCTGTCCCCTTGAATCCCTTTCACTAGTTTTTATATTCCCCGAATGAATGAGACCATATGATGTTTGTCCCTCTCCGACTGACTTACTTCACTCAGAATAATATATTAAATCTAACAGACGACAGGGTAACAAATAGAGAATTTGCTTCTGTATCTCCCTCTAGATCTGGTCTAGTCTGATTCACCTGCTTCTTTTGTGTATAAATTTCTGTCACCAATTAACAGTATTTATTGAATACATACAGTACAGTACAGTCACTGCAGGAAAGTCTACTGCTATTACCCACTGTAATAAATAAAGCCATTCATTTGAAAAACTCAACAAAAGGAGAAATGACGGTTGGGCTTTTTGTAATAGCAAGAGTACGCAATGTAGCAGAGTCACTGGCTAACATGTAGTAAGTATGCTAGCAGATATTTACCTTACAAGAAAACTATTAATAGAACAGAAGTGAAAGCCCACCTCTAAGAGCTACTGTGAGAAATGCCACTAAGTGATTTTCCTGTTTAAAAATGAAAAATCCAGGGCAGCCCGGGTGGCTCTGCAGTTTAGCGCCAGCTTCAGTCCAGGGCCTGATCCTGGGGACCGGGGATCGAGTCCGACATCTGGCTCCCTGCTTGGAGTCTGCTTCACCCTCTGCCTGTGTCTCTGCCTCTCTCTCGCTCTGTGTGTCTCTCATGAATAAATAAAATCTTAAAAATTAAATAAAATTAAATAAAAATGAAAACCCATTATTACATGAAGACGACTTTTTGCTTCATTCATAAATACTTGAGGAGCAGTAACAAGGACAAGAACAAGTGTCCTGGTTTAATTTAAGAATGAAGCTCTATGTACTGATCTCCCCCCAACAAAAGTTGTATCCAAATGCCAAATCACACGCTGCTTTCTGTTCACACAGAACAGCTTGCGGTCAGCCACATACCTAATGAGCTTGATTTGCTATGGAAGAGAACTGTAAAAATAAAAACATGATCCATTCAAAACTCCAGAGTATACCTCATTTTGGAAGCCATTTGAAGAAAAAAGAGCAAGTTGAAGATGCTGATTTTCCATGATGAAATACACTCAACATCAAAAGGGAAAAATAATTCATGTTTTAAATGAAATATGAAAACAAAACATTTGTAGGACATTGGCAAGGCCAATAAAGTCCATTCTAGTTACTTCAAAAGGCTTCTGCAAGTGGCAATATTGCAGTGATATAGTCAAAACCTTTCTTCTTTCGAATCTACTGCTTTAAGAATGGAACTTCATGCTTTTGATGTTGGAAATAAAGGTTAACCAGGTTTCTTAAGATGAGCCTATGGTATAAACAATTTGAATGTTGGCCAAACATTTTTTTTCTTTTTTTTTAATAAATTTATTTTTTATTGGTGCTCAATTTGCCACCATACAGAATAACACTCAGTGCTCATCCCATCAAGTAAGTGCCCCCCTCAGTGCCCGCCACCCAATTACCCCCACCTGCCACCCACCTCCCCTTCAACTACCCCTAGTTCATTTCCCAGAGTTAGGAGTCTCTCATGGTCTGTCTCCCTTTCTGATATTTCCCACTCATTTTTTCTTTCCCCTTTAATCCCTTTCATTATTTTTTATATTCCCCAAATGAATGAGACCATAAAATGTTTGTCCTTCTCCGATGGACTTATTTCACGCAGCATAATACCCTCCAGGTCCATCCACGTCGAAACAAATGATGGGTATTGGTCATTTCTAATGGCTGAGTAATATTCCATTGTATACATAAACCACATCTTCTTTACCCATTCATCTTTCGATGGACATCGAGGCTCCTTCCACAGTTTAGCTATTGTGGACACCGCTGCTAGAAACATCGAGGTGCAAGTGTCCTGGCGTTTCATTGCATTTGTATCTTTGGGATAAATCCCTAGCAGTGCAATTGCTGGGTCCTAGGGCAGGTCTATTTTTAACTCTTTGAGGAACCTCCACACAGTTTTCCAGGGTGGCTGCACCATTGCACATTCCTACCAACAGTGCAAGAGGGTTCCCTTTCCTCCGCATCCTCTCCAACATTTGTGGTTTCCTGCCTTGTTAATCTTCCCCATTCTCACTGGTATGAGGTGGTATCTCATTGTGGTTTTGATTTGTATTTCTCTGATGGCCAGTGATGCGGAGCATTTTCTCATGTGCTTCTTGGCCATGTCTGTGTCTTCCTCTGTGAGATTTCCGTTCATGTCTTTTGCCCGTATCTTGATTGGATTGTTTGTTTCTTTGCTGTTGAGTTTAAGAAGTTCTTTACAGATCTTGGATACTAGGCCTTTAACTGAGATGTCATTTGCCAATATCTTCTCCCATTCTGTAGTTGTCTTTTAGTTTTGTTGACTGTATCTTTTGCTGTGCAAAAGCTTCTTACCTTGATGAAGTCCCCATAGTTCATTTTTGCTTTTGTTTCTCTTGCCTTCATGGATGTATCTTGCAAGAAGTTACTGTGGCCAAGTTCGAAATGGGAGTTGCCTATGTTTTCCTCTAGGATTTTGATGGATTCTTGTCTCACATTTAGATCTTTCATCATTTTATCTTTGTATATGGTGCAAGAGAGTGGTCTAGTTTCATTCTTCTGCATGTGGATGTCCAATTTTCCAGCACCATTTACTGAAGAGACTGTCTTTTTTCCAGTGGATAGTCTTTCCTCCTTTGTCAAATATTAGTTGACCATAAAGTTGAGGGTCCACTTCTGGATTCTCATTTCTGTTCCATTGATCTATGTGTCTGTTTTTGTGCCAGTACCACACTGTCTTGATGACCACGGCTTTGTAGTACAACCTGAAATCTGGCATTGTGATGCCCATGGCTATGGTTTTCTTTTTTAAGATTCCCCTGGCTATTCGGGGTTTTTTCAGATTCCACACAAATCTTATAATAATTTGTTCCAACTCTCTGAAGAAGTCCATGGCATTTTGATAGGGATTGTATTAAACGTGTAAATTGGGATCCCTGGGTGGCGCAGCGGTTTAGCACCTGCCTTTGGCCCAGGGCGTGATCCTGGAGACCCGGGATCCGGCTCCCGGTGCATGGAGCCTGCTTCTCCCTCTGCCTGTGTCTTTGCCTCTCTCTCTCTCTCTCTGTGACTATCATAAGTAAATAAAAATTAAAAAATAAATAAAAATAAACGTGTAAATTGCCTTGGGTGATCACTGACATTTTCACAATATTAATTCTTCCAATCCTTGAGCATGGAGTATTTTTCCATCACTTTGTGTCTTCCTCACTTTCTTTCAGAAGTGTTCTGTAGTTTTTAGGGTATACATCCTTTACCTATTTGGTTAGGTTTATTCCTAGGCATCTTATGCTTTTGGGTGCAATTGTAAAAGGGATTGACTCCGTAATTTCTCTTTCTTCAGTCTCATTGTTAGTGTACAGAAATGCCACTGAATTCTGGGCATTGATTTTGTATCCTGCCACACTTGGGCCGAACATTTTTAAAAGAAGTAAACAGAACTTATTTAAAAGAAAAAAAGTTATGTATGTATTGAAGTCTTTAAAAGAGCCAGAGGAAAAAAACATGCTTTGAAAGATTACTTCAAATCAGAGATCCTGACAGCTGACCTCTAACTAGAAATTTCAGGAATAATCATTTCATCATCTTTCACTATACTGAAATATAAATAGATAGATGATAGATAGATAGATAGATAGATAGATAGATAGATAGATAGATACACAGATAGATAACAAGAGCCTACCTAGCATTCTTTGCTTACTAAAAATGCCATTCAAGAAGACGCAGGTGGCCTGGGTCGAGGTCCTGGGATCAAGTCCCTTGTTGGGCTCCCTGCTTGGAGCCTGCTTCTCCCTCTGCCTGTGTGTCTGCCTCTCTCACGACTAAATAAATAAAATCTAAAAAAAAAAAAAAAAAAGAACACAGGCAAACAGGGAGATCATTCAAGATAGTCACATAAAAACTTCTGAAATCCTTTCCCTCAACAGACACAATATATCTACAGCTGCATATAAAACAATTATCTCTGAGCAGGACAGCTACTCCACAACGAAGAATTAAACAGACAGGGAGGAGAGACAGATGTAGTTGTATTTTTGCCGAAAACCTCACCTCCCCCCATGCAACGACCTATGGAGGAGGGGTTGCACAAATACAGAACCCCTCCCTGAGGGAGGGAATCTGTACTACTCATCAGGCACCATGACCCATGGGAGATGCACCAGACAGACAGCCCCCAAAGCACCTGGCTTTGGAAACCAGTGGAGCTTCCGTCCAGGAGACTCCTAGGGCTGTACTGAGTGCAGGCTCTGCTTTTACAGGGCTCACAATCAGACTCATTTGCCTCAGGACCCAGTACAAAAGCACCAGTTTGAAAGGAGCCCAGACCAGATGTGAAGGGGTTCCATTTGCTAATCTTAAAGCATCTACCAGAAGGGCAAAAGCCCACTCAGATTCCCTCCAAAGACAAAAGATACCGGAGGGTGCCATATTTACGCTTTCTCTACCTTGCTACTGCCAATGCTGGCAGGAGCTATTTTTGCATTCCCATAACCTTCTAGTACCTCCTTCCCCCTCCATACTGCTGCCACGGCCCTGCCAGAAGCAGGAGGCCAGTGCCCTGACCTCTAGTTACACTCCCACTGCCAGAGGCCTCCAAGCCAGCAGGTACATGCAACCCACACAGGGGATGCCTACTGAATATGAGACTCTGGGGCCAGGGTGGATTGTGTTTGTGAGCCCCACAGGTCTAGAATAATTGGGGAAACAGTATGAGAGACAACCAAACACTGAAGCAAGGCTACTATAAACAAAAATGTTCACCCACACACAGCCACACCTTCAGGACTAGAAGAGATAGCTGTTTCACCTAACACAAAGACATACATACATACAAAGTCAGGCAACATGAGGAAACAGATAAACATGTTCCCAATGAAAGACCAGGATTAAACCCCAGAAAAACTCAACAAAGTGGGTATAGACCAAATGTACCTCAAAATGTAAGGCCACGTATGACCAGTGCACAGCTAGCATCATGCTCAACAGGGAAAAGCTTCCTGCTTAACATCAGGAACAAGGCGAGGATGCTAACACAGTATTGGAAGTCTTGGCCACAGCAGCTAGGAAGGAAAAAGAAAGAAATTGGAACCAAATTGTAAAGGAAGAAGTAAAACCATCACTATTTGTAGATGATACAATTTTATACACAGAAAACCCTAACGACTCTGTGGAAAAAAAAAGACTGTTAGAACATTAGTTCTAACCTTATTTCTAAATAAATTCAGTAAAGTTGCAGGTACAAAACTGATATACACAATTCTGTCACACTTGTGTACACCAACAACAAACTATCAGGAAGAGAGACTAAGAAAACAAATCCCATTTAAAATTGCATGAAAAAATACCCAAGAATAAATTTAACCAAGGAGGTGAATGATCTATACTCTGAAAACTATAGGACACTGAGGAGAGACAATGACACTAATAAGTGGAAAGATATTCCATGCTCATGAAGAATATTGCAAAAATGTCCATACTGACCAGAGCAATCTACAGAGTCAAGGCAATCTCTATTGAAATTCTAGTGGCATTTTTCACAGAAATACAACAATCGTAAGATTTGTATAGAACCACAAAAGATCCCAAGCAGCCAAAGCAAATCTTGAGAAAGGACAAGTCTGAGACATTACACTCCTTGAATTCAAGCTGTAGTATCTAACAACTAAAGTAATCAAAATGTATGGTATTGGCATAAAAACACACACACAGATTCGTGGGACAGAAAAGAGAGCCCCGAAATAAACCCAGCCATATAAGGCCAATTACTTTACAAGAAAAGAGGCAAGAATATACAATGGAGAAAGACAATCTCTTCAATAAATGGTGCTGGGAAACCTAGACACCTACATATAAAAGACTGAAACTGGGCCATGATCTCACACCATACAAAGAAATTAACTCAAAATGGATTAAAGACTGGAATGAAAATCCTGAAATCATTAAACTCCTAGAAGAAAACATGGGTCGTAAGCTCTCTGACATCACTCTTGGAGATTTTTTTTTTTCCTTTTTGGATCTTATGATTCCAAAGGCAGTGGCATCAAAAAACAAAAATAAATTAATGAGATAACATAAAACTAAAAAGCTTCTGCACAACAAAGGAAATCATCAACAACAAAAAAGGCAATCTACCGAATAGAAGGAAGAAGAACTGCCAATTCTATCCAATAAGGGGTTAACAGCCAAAATATATACAGAAATTCATATAGCTCAATATCAACAAGAAACAAACAATTCAATATTTAAAAATGGACAGAGGATCTGAATAGACGTTTTCCCAAAGACGACATACTGATCACCAACAGGCACACGGGAAGATGCTCAACATCACAAATCATCAGAGTAATGCAAATCAAAATCACAGTGAGATATCGCTTCACACCTCTGAGAAAGGCCAATATCAGAAAGACAAGAAAAAATAAGTACTGATGAGGCTGTGGGCAAAGGGGGACCCTAGTGCACCGTTGGTGAGGTTGTAAATTGGTGCGGCCACCACAGAAAATAATCTGGAGAACAGTCAAAAACTTAAAAATACAACTCCCACATGATCCTGCAATTCCACTTTTGGGTATTTATCTGAAGATTCAAAAGGATACATGTACCTCTATGTTCACTGCAGCATTATTTACAATAGCCAAGATATGGAAATAACCAAAGTGTCCTTCCTTTGAGGGATGAATGGGAAAAGATTTACACACACACACACACACACACACACACACGAATACTATTCAGCAAAAAAAAAAAAAAAAAGGAATACTATTCAGCCATAAAATAAATTAGCCATTTGCAACTGGCATGAATCTGAAGGGTATTATGCTAAGTGAAAAAAGTCAGACAGAGAAAGACAGATATGGTATGATTTAACTTATACCTGAAACTAAACAACAAATAAAGTCAGAAATACAGAGAATACATGGGTGGTTGCCAAAAGGGAAGGGGGTGAGGCTGTGTGGGTAAAAACGGATAAAGGGGATCAAGAGTCCCATCATCCTCTTACAAAATGAATTTACGCACAGCATGGTGACTATAGTCAATAATAACATATTGCAAATTTGAAAGTTGTTTTCAGAAAATACGTCTGAAAAGTTCTTAGCACAAGAAAACAAATGGCGTGACTGTGCATGCAGAGAGATGTTAACTACACTTACTATGGTGTTCATTGTGCGAGATATACAAATGCCAAATTTTATGTTGCACGCCTGAAACTAGTGTGTCATATATCGATTATAATTTAATAAAACGAAAAAAAAATGGAAGGAAATAAAAACATGTACTGATTCACTGAAAGACATAGTTTGATAGCCACAAACCCTCAATACAGGAGATTCTAGAGCTTTTTAACATTAAACAGGTGAAAAATCAGCCTGGATGACAAGGCTGAGCTGTAAGATTGGGACTAGAACAAACAAAATGGTGGTTATACTAAATGAATAATGACGTTGATGTAAAGCAAAATAAGGAGGTCTTCAAGGTTGTGAGGGGTTTTTGTTTTTCTGTTTGTTTTCTAGAGAGAATTAAAATACAGGACACAATAGCACTGAAGTTGGCAGGAAAGTATATGGGGCAAAAGTGCGCTAAGATTTCTGGATCTTTTCCAGATGACAATAGACAGATTAAGATAGGATTTTATAAAAAGGATTCACGTCATAATTTCTAACGTAGCCACTCAAATAACAGAAAGAGAATGTATTAACTTCTCAACTGTATGCAGGGAAAACCCTAACCAATCCAAAAGAAACAAAGAAAAATCAGGACAAGAAAACACAAAATACGTCAGATTTTAAATTATAAAGATCATACGTCATAATGAACTGTAGTGAAGATATTCTAGCTGAAAGTAAAGACTTCTGACTTGTTACCTCAGAAAGCTCCAACTGTAATTCACAAAAGCAATAAAGCAGGAATATGGAAGAGTTGACAATAAAAGGATAGGAAAAGATATCCTGCAAATGGCAACAAAAACGTATCTACTTTAAAATAAACTCTGTTAAAAAGTATAAAGTGTAGTAATTCACCAGCAAAATAACAAATTTATATTTAATAACAAATTTAAATATATACAACAAAAAATGAACAGAGGGAGCCTGGGTGGCTCAGTCGGTTAAGCACCTGCCTTCAACTCCCGTCAAGATTCCAGGGTCCTGGAATCAAGGCCCACATCAGGGTCCTTGCTCCAGGGGGGAGCCTGCTTCTCCCTCTCTCTCTCTCTCTGCCTGTCACTCCTCCTGCTTCTTCAGTGTCCGATAAATAAATTAAATTTAAAAAAAAAAACACAAAAAAAAACTGAACAGAACTGCAAGAAGAAAACCATGGTCATAATGGGAAACCTTTTTACCATACTTCTCTTGGTAACAGAGAATAAACGAACAAAAATCAGTGAAAACACAGAATATTTGAATAGGTTTACAAACTTGATCTACAGACATATACAGAAAACTATACTTAATGACTGCAGAATACACCTTCTTTTTAGACACAGACAGGATACATTACAGATATTGAATATGTAGCTGGCCGTAAAGTGTAAACACATTTCAAAGGACTGAAATAATGCAAATTAGGTTTTCTGACCTCAAAGCAATTAAGGTAGAAATCAGGAACAAGATAAATTTAAAAAATCCTTATTTGTAAATTCAAGAAAAGTCTAAGTAAGCAACTACAAAATGATTCTAAGTTAAGAAAACCAGTACCTTGGGAGAAATGGCCTTAAATGCTAACGTTAGGAAAAGAAGAAGGTTGAAAATTTAAAACAAACGTTCATAACTAGAAAAAGAATTTTTTTAAAAAAGTCAATGAAATAAAAACTAATATACAATGAGGAAAATTAATAAGGCCAAAGGTTTATATCTAAAAAGACTAATGCCAAAACTCTGGCAATATTGAGGAAAGAGAAGAAAGGGCAATAAGTACCAATATCAGGACCAAGAAGAAAAACAATTAGCATAGAAACTGCACATGTGAAATATTATAAGCAACCTTTTCAGAAATTTGACAATGTAGTTGAAATGGACCAAATCTTAGAAAAATATGAATCATTAAAACTAATCAAGAAGAAATAGAAAGCCTAAACGTTCTTGTCATCTTTAAAATAGTTACCAATATCCTTATCAAAAAGAAAACATCCAGGCCCAAGGAACCCAACAAGTCAGTTCTGCTAAAGGACAAACGAACTTCAGTCTTTCATAAACTTACCCACAGAAGAGTAGAGACTTCCACCTCACAACCTAAGGCTACCCAGGATATTGTGAAGATCTGATGAGAGAGATAAGAAAGCAAAATTATGGGCTGTCTCATAAAAGGAGACATTAAAGTTCTAAATAAACTAGGAGTCAACTAACTCCAGCAGATTATATGTAAAGGAGAACAAATCATGAACAAATTAGGTTATCTCAAATAATAGTCCAATGATAGCCAGTTGAACAGTCAAAAATCAGTAAAAAAAAAAAAAGTCAAAAACCAATGAACTTTCCTATGTTGAGACTGACAGGAAACAAATCATATGATCATACAATAAATAAATAAAAAGCACTTGACAAAGTCCAATGGCTAGTCATTTAAAAAGTCATTTTACAAAGAATAAACGGAAACTTCTTAAATTGAGTAAACGGCAAATATGAAAAAAAATAATCTAGAGCAAATATGACAAAGAAGAAATGTTGAGAGAATTTCTTTTGAGATCCAGATTCACACATAATAAACAAAAATCTAGAGTAGCGAAATCAAAGTGAAAATGAAAAAGGGAATAGCTTTTTGGTCACACATTAAGGAAATGTTTCATGAATACAATTCAGAAATCACTAACCTAAAGGAAAATGGTGCTCGACGAGTAACTTCTGCATAGAGAATAGGGGAGGACAGAACAAAGCATGAGATGACAAAATATTTTTCCATATGTTTTCCCACCAAGAGAATCTGACATCAGCATGGTTTTACCTTTACCGGTGAATGCAGGCTTTTCTCACCAAACATATCCCAGAGGAAGGTCAGGTCTTCCTGGCTGTCCACACGTGGCCCCAGCCGGCCTGGCACAACAGCCAACAGCTCATACAGACCTAGAAAGTGAAAATAAAACACAAAGCGTAACCATAGAGTGATCTCATTAATTTCACTTAAGGTGTGTGTGAAGGATGGCTGGAACATGTCGTTTTTACTGGATCAGTAATCTGGGCCATCAAGCAGAATGCTTCTCCGCGGAAGCCAAGGAACCTTTTTGATTTTTAAAGCCCAAATATGTAGCATCAACAGGCTAGCCTAACCTTTCCTTTGTCAACATTCTCCAGGCATCCAAGCGGACACCACCCGAGGCAGAAAACGTGTACAAGCTATCAGAGGAAGAAGAAAACTAAATCGTCACTACATTTGCCTCAGTGTTAGCCAAAGATCAAAAGGAGTCATGAATAGGAAAAACTCCTTAGAAGAGCAGAAAATTGATAGAGTGGCCCATTAAAAAGGTTTTGTGGTTTCCAAAGAGTTCCTAATGATATATAGCTTCAAAACCATTTGCGTTATCTACATCCAAATTCAAGTTCCAAAAGCTAAGGCCTATTAAGCCATACGTGGTGTTGCTTTCTTGTAGCTGCTCATTTTTCAAAAAGCAACAACCACAAGCTACACAGAACTGAGTTTACCTTTAACTCCAATCTGGGCGTATGCCGTACCCTCTGAAAGAGTTAAGGAAAAGGATGCAGGTTCCTCGGGGCCCTCCTCACTAGAAGCTTCCTGGGGCTAGACAGTAGCACCCTGTTCCACCAGTAGCCTGTTGCAGAAACCCTCCCACCTCCTTTGGGGTCCATCAGACTCCTGTCCAAGAACTGTTACGACAGTGCCTGCCCGGGGCCTCTTCAGGGAGGTGACCTAGAAGAAGTCAGTATCAACTCTCAGCACACGTTTCACTTTCCAGTGGGATTATACGAGGTAAAAAGGAGAAACTTCCTTTTATTTCTGTCTGCTGTCTACAAGAGCACCGAAACCTCCTGGGATCTACGACACAGGAGCGTGCTGTTATTCCTGCTCTGAAGTGCTGCTGTTCATCACAGGGACAGCTTTACAAGATATGTAACTAGCAAAGAATCATAAATTATGGCCTGCTGATTAGTCTATCTATTATCTTCCTAAAGTATTATCATATTCTGATAATCAGTGATCATTCACCAAATGTATTCGCTTTGCCTTGGAAAGCTGGATCTGTAACATGAGACGTTAAACTCAAACATTCCTGGGACTGCATGTGGCCAAAAAGATCTATTCTACTTTAGGGGGAAGAAAATGTCTCCCTATTACATTCTTAAGTATTCTTGATGATTTACACTTATTCCCTTAAAAACCTGGCATCATGCCTAAGCTAGCTCTTATTTATGATTTCATAAAACTATTTGTAAGGTGTCCCAACATAATTCGATGTATAATAATGCAGGTCTCACTTTACCCGTACACAAATACACACAACTTTAAAAACATGACAATTGCCAAGATCAGCGATTAAGGTCAGAGGTTCAAATTGAAAATTAGGTAAAAAGGAGGTAGAATTTCGCTATTTCATTATTGATTTAGGAGCAACAAAAGGAATTCCTTGTTCCTTGGAAATATGGTTAGTTTAATTAATAATACTAGTTCAACTATAACATAATTTATGAGGTATAGTTCTGGGGGGGGGGCGATAACTGAGGTAATGTATTAGAACAGCCCCGGCATATGGTAAATAGTCTATTTCATATGTAACTTAGTGAGCTTCAGCTATTGTTGTTATTCCCGTTATTCATCAGGACTATTATTTTTTTTAGGATTAATTTATTTTACAGAGAGGCAGGGGACAGGGGCAGAGGGAGACAGAATCTTAAGCAGACTCCACGCTCAGCATGGAGCTTGACACGAAGCTCCAAATCATGACCCTGATCATGGCTGGAGCTGAGACCAAGAGTCAGACACTCAACCCACTGCACCACCCGGGAGTGTCCATCGCTACTGCTATTGAAAAATCAAAACTCTGAGTCAAACAGACCTAGATTCAAACCAGGTCTATACTTCATTTACCTCCCATAACTTACCTCAGCCTTCTTTCCATCATATGTTCAAAAGAAACGGAATCTACACCTATAGTAAACTGGACAGGAAAAAATATACATACGTATGCAGATACACAAGTGTGTGCATATAACACAGGTAAAATCTGAAAAAGCCTAAGGGACTGCATCAGTGACGATGTACCCACGTGGTTACCATAACTATGCGAGATGTCACCACTGGAGGAAGCAGGGTCAAGGGTACACGGGATCTGTATTATGTCTTCCAACACATGAATCCACAGTTATCTCAAAGTACAGTTAAAGCAAGAGGAGAAGTGGTGGTTAACATTGTTATAAGAATGCAAGGGAACAAGGCACGTAGTCCTGTGGTTGGCACAAAAGAGGCATTTGATGAATTTTTAAAAGATTTTATTTATTCATGAGACGGACAGAGAGAGAGAGAGAGGCAGAGACATAGGCAGAAAGAGAAGCAGGCTCCATGCAGGCAGCCCAAAGTGGGACTCGATCCCGGGACTCCAGGATCACACCCTGGGCTGAAGGCTGACGCTTCAGCACTGAGCCACCCAGGCGTCCCTGATAAAAACATTTTAAAAATTGGGCAGCCCGGGTGGCTCAGCAGTTTAGCACTGCCTTTGGGCCAGGGCTTGATGGACTCCCTGCATGGAGCCTGCTTCTCCCTCTGCCTGTGTCTCTAACTCTCTCTCTCTGTCTCTGTGTGGCTCTCTTAGGAATGAATAAAATCTTAAAAAAAAAAAGAGTTTTAAAAAATAATAAAGTGATTTCTTAAGACTTCCTCAAGTGGCAACTGCCCCTTACTAGAATTCTGCCTATACCTTTACTCCACTTCAAAAAGTTTGGTTCTCGAATGAACCACCAAGAGGAGCAGAGGAATAAGCATCCGCATAAAACACATAAAGTGAAAGATCCCTATAATTTCTAATCTGTGGATGAAACCTGAAAGGCGTCTGGGGGAGTAACCAAATAGCAAATCACTTTGAGATTGATGACATATGCCTTATTATATAAGTTAAAATAGGAAACACAGGGACATCTGGGTGATTAAGAAGCTGAGCGTCTAACTTTGGCTCAGGGCGTGATTCTGGCCCAGGACCCAGCCCCACATTGGGCTTCCTATGGGGAGCCTGCTTCTCCCTCTGCCTGGGTCTCTGCCTCTCTCTGTCTCTCTCACAAATCAATAAGTAAAACCTTTTACAAATAAAATAGAAAACACATCTAAAAAATCAACTTCTGAAGATAATCGATTTCTTTTTAATTATACGGCCCCGATATTTAAACTATGGCTTTTCAAAATCATCAACAAGGAAAAAATTTTAAAAAGCAACAGATAAGTACTAGGAGATCATGAAAACCAGCCCATCGCAGTCTGCGCCGCACCCACGCCCCGGCAGCACGTGGTCCGGGAGGCCCCGCCAGCGAGACAGCCAGCCCGGGCGAGGGAGGAGGCCGCCGCGTGCAGCCCGCTACCGTGGCCCCTGCTGCTCTGGGTCCCTGCCCGCTCCCCGCCCGCGGCCCCGGCGGTTCGCACCTTCCTCAGCGCAGACATCCTCGGGTGCTCGGAGTTCAGCAGGCGCAGGGCGACAGGGCACACAGCCCGTCCATCCGCAGGGCTGGCCGTCAGTCCGGGGGACCGCGCTCGAGCACAGTGCACGCTGGGAGCCCCCCGCCGGCGCCTGCGCACTGGTCGACCGGGAGGCCCCGCACGCTGGGGGCCGGCCTGATTGCGGAGGCACCTGGGGAGGGGCCACACCCACACCGGGGAGCCCAGGCAGCACCGCGCCCTGTCGTCCAGGGGTCCTTCCGCCCCACCGCTCCCCGGCCGCCGCCGCCGCCACGCGCCACACCGCGCTCCAGCCCGGCACACGCTCGGAGCCCGCCGCCGGCTCCTGCGCACTGGGCGCCCCGGAGGCCTGGCGCGCTGGGGGCCGGCCGGCGCGCGGAGGCACCTGGGGAAGGGCCAGGCAAGCGCGGGGAGCCCAGGCAGCGCCGCGCCCTGTCGTCCGGGGATCCTTCCGCCCCACCGCTCCCCCGCCCCTGCCGGCGCGCAGGCCCCGCCCCGGATGCCACCTGTGGCGCGGGTCCCCTGGCGCTGGAGGCGGCGGTAGCCTGCAGCAAGTGCAGCTCGCCCGCAGCCCCACGGTCCCAGCGCGCCTGCCCGGCCGGTGCCAGGGCGACACGAAGGTAGCGCGCGTCCCCCCAGGGGCGGTGCCCCGCATCCGGAGGACAGACCCGGCACTTGCTGCCTCGGGCGACGTGGACGGAGGCTCTCGAGCTGTCCAGGGACCGTCTGTCCGCCGCTGGCGCTGCCCTAAACACGAGCCGCTTCCGCCTGGGCCCTCGCCGCTGCCCCGCGGGAGCCGGACGCCGCCCCCTCCTCAGGCACCGCAGCTCCTGCAACCCGCCCGTCTGCCCGGAACAGTCCGCGCCGCACCCACGCCGCGGGAGTGCAGGGTCCGGGAAGCACCGCCGGCGAGGCACCCAGGCGCCGCGAGGGACGAGGCCGCCGCGCAGCCCGCGACCGGTCGCCCCGGCAGCTCGGTCCCCGCGGCTCGCACCTTCCTCAGCGCTGACATCCTCGGGCGCTCGCGGTTCAGCAGGCGCAGGGCGACATGCTTTGTGGCCCGTCTGTCCGCAGGGTCGGCTGGCCGTCAGTCCGGGGGACCGCGCTCGAGCCCAGTGCACGCTGGGAGCCCCTCGCTGGCGCCTGCGCACTGGGGCCTCACGGGGTAAACAACCCCCACTGAGCCCTGCACCAGGCAGGGGGTTGAGCAGCTCCCCCAAGTGCTAACAACTGAAAATCAGCACAATAGACCCTCCCCCAGAAGACCAGCGAGAAGGACAGGGGAAAAACAAGTTATTGACCAAGCAGCACTGGAAAGTTCCAGGGTAAGACAAGCGACTTGCAGGATACAGAATCAGACGATACTCCCCTTGTTTTGTTGTTGTTGTTGTTGTTATTTTTTATTTCTGTTTGCTTCCCCCACCCCTTTTTTCCTTTCTTTTTTTCTTTTTCTTCTCTTTTTCTTCCTTTTTTCTTTCTTCTTTTTTCTTTTCTTTCCGTCTTTCTCTCCTCTCTTTTTCTCCTTTTCCCAATACAACATGTTTTTGGGCACTCTGCACTGAGCAAAATGACTAGAAGGAAAACCTCACCTCAAAAGAAAGAATCAGAAACATCCTCTCTCCCATAGAGTTACAAAATCTGGATTACAATTCAATGTCAGAAAGCCAATTCAGAAGCATTATTATAAAGCTACTGGTAGCTCTAGAAAAAAGCAAAAAGGACTCAAGAGACTTCATGACTGCAGAATTTAGAGCTAATCAGGCAGAAATTAAAAATCAATTGAATGAGACACAATCCAAACTAGAAGTTCTAATGATGAGGGTTAACAAGGTAGAAGAACGAGTGAGTGACATAGAAGACAAGTTGATGGCAAAGAGGGAAACTGAGGAAAAAAGAGACAAACAAGTAAAGGACCATGAGGATAGATTAAGGGAAATAAATGACAGCCTGAGGAAGAAAAACCTACGTTTCGTTGGGGTTCCAGAGGGCGCCAAATGTGACAGAGGCCCAGAATATGTATTTGAACAAATCATATCTGAAAACTTTGCTAATCTGGGAAGGGAAACAGGCATTCATATCCAGGAAATAGAGAGATTCCACCCCCTGAAATGAATAAAAACTGTTCAACACCTCGACATTTAATGGTGAAGCTTGCAAATTCCAAAGATAAAGAGAAGATCCTTAAAGCAGCAAGAGACAAGAAATCCCTGACTTTTATGGGGAGGAGTATTAGAGTAACTGCAGACCTCTCCACAGAGACCTGGCAAGCCAGAAAGGGCTGGCAGGATATAGTCAGGGTCCTAAATGAGAAAAACATGCAACCGAGAATACTTTATCCAGCAAGGATCTCAATCAGAATGGAAGGAGAAAGAAAGAGCTTCCAAGACAGGCAGGAACTGAAAGAATATGTGACCTCCAAACCAGCTCTGCAAGAAATTTTAAGGGGGACTCTCAAAATTCCCCTTTAAGAAGAAGTCCACTGGAACAATCCACAAAAACAGGGACTGAATAAGTATCATGATGACACTAAACTCATATCTTTCAATAGTAACTCTGAACGTGAACGGGCTTAATGACCCCATCAAAAGGTGCAGGCTGTCAGACTGGATAAAAAAGCAGGACCTATCTATTTTCTATTTGCTGTCTACAAGAGACTCATTTTAGACAGAAGGACACCTACAGCCTGAAAATAAAAGGTTGGAGAACCATTTACCATTCAAATGGTCCTCAAAAGAAAGCAGGGGTAGCCATCCTTATATCCGATAAACTAAAACGTACCCCGAAGACCACAGTGAGAGATGAAGAGGGACACCATATCATAATTAAAGGATCTATCCAACAAGAGGACTTAACAATCCTCAATATATATGCCGCGAATGTGGAAGCTGCCAAATATATCAATCAATTAATAACCAAAGTGAAGACGTACTTAGATAATAATACACTTATACTTTGTGACTTCAATCTAGCGCTTTCTACACTTGATAGTTTCCTAAACACAACATCGCCAAAGAAACGAGAGCTTTAAATGATACACTGGACCAGATGGATTTCACAGATATCTACAGAACTTTACATCCAAACTCAACTGAAAATACATTCTTCTCAAGTGCACATGGAACTTTCTCCAGAATAGACCACATACTGGGTCACAAATTGGATCTGAGCCGATACCCAAAGATTGGGATCGTCCCCTGCATATTCTCAGACCATGATGCCTTGAAATTAGAACTAAATCACAACAAGAAGTTTGGAAGGACTTCAAACACGTGGAGGTTAAGGACCATCCTGCTAAAAGATGAAAGGGTCAACCAGGAAATTAAGGAGAAATTAAAAAGATTCATGGAAACTAATGAGAATGAAGATACTACCATTTAAAACCTTTGGGATACACCAAAAGCAGTCCTGAGGGGGAAATACATCACAATACTAGCAGCCATCCAAAAGCTGGAAAGAACTCAAATACAAAAGCTAACCTTACACCTAAAGGACCTAGAGAAAAAAAAAAAAAAAAACAGCAAATAGATCCTACACCCAGCAGAAGAGAGTTAATAAAGATTCGAGCAGAACTCAACGAAATCGAGACCAGAAGAACTGTAGAACAGATCAAACAAAACCAGGAGTTGGTTCTTTGAAAGAATGAATAACATAGATAAACCATTATTCACCCTTTAAAAAGAAAAGAGAGAAGACTCAAATTAATAAAATCATGAATGAGAAAGGAGAGATCACTACCAACACCAAGGAAATACAAAAGATTTTAAAAACATATTATGAACAGCTATATGCCAATAAATCAGGCAATCTAGAAGAAATGGACATATTTCTGGAAAGCCACAAACTACCAAAACTGGAACAGGAAGAAATAGAAAACATGAACAGGCCAATAATCAGGGAGGAAATCGAAGCAGTCATCAAAACCCAAGACACAAAAGTCCAGGGCCAGATGGCTTCCCAGGGGAATTCTATCAAACGTTTAAAGAAGAAACCATGTCTATTCTACTAAAGCTGATTGGAAAGATAGAAAGAGATGGAGTACATCCAAATTCGTTCTATGAGGCCAGCATCACCTTAATTTCAAAAGCAGACAAAGACCCCACCAAAAAGGAGAATTACAGACCAATATCCCTGATGAACATGGATGCAAAAATTCTCAACAAGATACTAGCCAATAGGATCCAGCAGTACCTTAAGAAAATTATTCACCGTGACCAAGTAGGATTTATTCCCGGGACACAAGGCTAGTACAACACTCATAAAACAATCAATGAGATTTATCATATCAGCAAGAGAAAAGCCAAGAACCGTATGATCCTCTCATTAGATGCAGTGAAAGCATTTTACAAAACACAGCGGCCATTCCTGATCAAAACACTTCAGAGTGTTGTGAGAGAGGGAAAATTCCTCAACATCTTAAAAGCCATCTACGAAAAGCACACAGCAAATATAATTCTCAATGGGGAATCACTGGGAGCCTTTCCCCTAAGATCAGGACCAAGACAGGATGACCACGCCCACCACTGCTATTCAAGATAGTACTGGAAGTCCTAGCCTCAGCAATCAGACAACAAAAAGATATTAAAGGCATTCAGATTGGCAAAGAAGAAGTCAAACACTCCCTCTTCACCGATGACATGATACTCTACATAGAAACCCCAAAAGCCTCCACCCCAAGATTGCTAGAACTCATACAGCAATTTGGCAGCGTGGCAGGATACAAAATCAATTCCCAGAAGTCAGTGACGTTTCTATACACTAACAATGAGACTGAAGAAAGGGAAATTAAGGAGTCAATCCCATTTACAATTGCAACCAAAAGCATAAGATACCTAGGAATAAACCTCACCAAAGAGGTAAAGGATCTACACCTAACAACACCCTAAAAACTATAGAACACTTCTGAAAGAAATTGAGGAAGACACAAAGAGATGGAAAAATATTCCATGCTCATGGATTGGCAGAATTAATATTGTGAAAATGTCAATGTTACCTAGGGCAATTTAAACATTTAATGCAATCCCTATCAAAATACCATGGACTTTCTTCAGAGAGTTAGAGTAAATTATTTTACAATTTGTGTGGAATCAGAAAAGACCCCGAAAAGCCAGGGGAATTTTAAAAAAGAAAACCATATCTGGGGGCATCACAATGCCAGATTTCAGGTTGTACTACAAAGCTGTGGTCATCAAGACAGTGTGGTATTGGCAGAAAAACAGACACATAGATCAGGGGAACAGAATAGAGAACCCAGAAGTGGACACTCAACTTTATGGTCAACTATTATTCGACAAAGGAGGAAAGACTATCCACTGGAAGAAAGACAGTCTCTTCAGTAAATGGTGCTGGGAAAATTGGACATCCATATGCAGTAGAATGAAACTAGACCACTCTCTTTCACCATACACAAAGATAAACCCAAATGGATGAAAGATCTAAATGTGAGACAAGATTCCATCAAAATCCTAGAGGAGAACACAGGCAACACCCGTTTTGAACTTGGCCACAGTAACATCTTGCAAGATACATCCACAAAGGCAAAAGAAACAAAAGCAAAAAATGAACTATTGGGATTTCATCAAGATAAGAAGCTTTTGCACAGCAAAGGATACAGTCAACAAAACTAAAAGACAACCTACAGAATGGGAGAAGATATTTGCAAATGACGTATCAGATGAAGGGCTAATTTCCAAGATCTATAAAGAACTTATTAAACTCAACACCAAAGAAACAAACAATCCAATCATGAAATGGGCAAAAAACATGAAGAGAAATCTCACAGAGGAAGACATAGACATGGCTAACACGCACATGAGAAAATGCTGTGCATCACTTGCCATCAGGGAAATACAAATCAAAACCACAATGAGATACCACCTCACACCAGTGAGGATGGGGAAAATTAACAAGACAGGAAACCACAAATGATGGAGAGGATGTAGAGAAAAGGGAACCCTCTTGCACTGTTGGTGGGAATGTGAAATGGTGCAGCCACTCTGGAAAACTGTGTGGAGGTTCCTCAAAGAGTTAAAAATAGACCTGCCCTACGACCCAGCAATTGCACTGCTGGGGATTTACCCCAAGGGTACAGATGAAATGAAAGGGCGGGACACCTGCACCCCGATGTTTCTAGCAGCAATGTCCACAATAGCCTAACTGTGGAAGGAGCCTCGGTGTCCATCGAAAGATGAATGGATAAAGAAGATGTGGTCTATGTATACAATGGAATATTACTCAGCCATTAGAAATGACAAATACCCACCGTTTGCTTCAACGTGGATGGAACTGGAGGGTATTATGCTGAGTGAAATAAGTCAATCGGAGAAGGACAAACATTATATGGTCTCATTCATTTGGGGAATATAAATAATACTGAAAGTGAATAGAAGGGAAAGGAGAAGAAATGGGTAGGAAATATCAGAAAGGGAGGCAGAACATGAAGACTCCTAACTCTGGGAAATGAACTAGGGGTGGTGGAAGGGGAGGATGGCGGGGGGTGGGGGTGAATGGGTGACGGGCACTGAGGGGGGCACTTGACGGGATGAGCACTGGGTGTTATTCTGTATGTTGGCAAATTGAACACCAATAAAAAATAAATTTATTATTTAAAAAAGAAAAAAAATAAAAAAGGAAAAAAAAGAAAAAAGATCACAGAAAAAGTAAATGAACCAGAGACTTAAAAAAAAAACCCCACCCAAACAAAACAACAAGAACAACAACAACAAAAAAAAAGTAGAAACAAGCAAACAAACAAAATCGATATGCACAATAGACAAGATCCATAAAACCAAGACCTGGTTCTTTGAAAGGATAAACAAAGCCTATAAACTAGCCATAATCCTCAAAAAGAAAGAGGGCACAAATACAACCAGAAATGTAGAGGAAGGGCAGGCCAAGCGGCTCAGTGGTTTTCCACCTGCCTTTGGCTCAGGGCATGATCCTAGAGACCCAGGATCGAGTCCCACATCGGGCTCCCTGCGTGGAGCCTGCTTCACCCTCTGCTTGTGTCTCTCATGAATAAATAAATAAAATCTTGGGATCCCTGGGTGGCGCAGCGGTTTGGCGCCTGCCTTTGGCCCGGGGCGCGATCCTGGAGACCCGGGATCAAATCCCACGTCAGGCTCCTGGTGCATGGAGCCTGCTTCTCCATCTGCCTGTGTCTCTGCCTCTCTCTCTCTCTCTCTCTCTCTCTCTCTCTCTGTGACTATCATAAATTTAAAAAAAAAAGATTGAAGAAAATAAAAAAGAAATGTAGAGGATGTTACACGTGACACCACAAAATACAAAAACACTATAAGAGATGGCCAGAAACAATTATACATAACCATACTGGAAGACCTAGAAAAAAAAAAGGATAAATTCCTCAAAATGCACAATCTTCCAACACTGAATCATGAAGATACAGAAGACCTTAGTAGGTCAATTATAGGGATGCCTGGGTGGCTCAGTCAATTAAACATCTGCCTTCAGCTCAGGTCAGGAT
The DNA here is from genome assembly GCF_011100685.1 of Canis lupus familiaris. Lineage (NCBI taxonomy): Eukaryota > Metazoa > Chordata > Mammalia > Carnivora > Canidae > Canis > Canis lupus. The sequence continues at coordinate 28,558 of NW_023331281.1, forward strand.
TCCAGGGTACTGGGTATGAAACCAATATCCAGCTCCCTCCTCAACAGGGAGCCTGCTTTTTCTCTCCCTCTTTCTCCCTCTGTTTGTGTGGTCTCTCTCTCTCTCTCTCTCAAATAAATAAAATCTTCAAAATTATTTGTTTTAAATAAGATCTTAGTGGTCAATGATGAATAATGAAAATGAATTAGGAATAAAAACTCCCCAAAACAAGGACTGGACAGCTTCACTGATGGTTATACCAAATAGTTAAAGCCCTATAACTCTCAAATTATTCCTCTCCCCCTAAAAAGAACTGAAGAGAAAGGAAGGCTTCCAAATTCATTTTAAGTGGCTAGCACTGCCCTGATATCAAATCCAAAGACATCACACAAAAAGAAAATCACATGCCAGATTCTCTGATGAACACAGATATGAAAACCCTCAACAAAATATTAGCAAACCTAATTCAACACACGTTAAAAGGAGAATGCATTATAATCAAATGGGATTTATTTCAGGGATGGAAGAATGGTTCGACACTCACAAATCAACATGATGTACCCACATCAACAAAATGAAGAATAAACATCATATGATTTTTCTCAACAGGTGTAGAAAAAGCATATCATAAAATTCAACTTCCATTTATGATAAAAAAAAGTCTCAACAAAGTGTGTATAAAAGAAATATATCTCAACGTAATAAAGGCCATATATGTCAAACCCACAGTTAACATTATACTCAGTGGTGAAAACTGAAGGTTTTCCTCAAAGATCAGAAACAAGACAAGGATGCCCAACCTTGTCACTTTCATTCAATATGGTATTAAAAGTCCTAGCCATAGCAATTAGATAATTAAAAAAACGCAGAAAAATTGAAAATGAAGAAGTAAAACTGTCGTTATTTGCAGATGGCATTACACTATATATAGAAAGCCCTAAGGACTCCAAAAAATTATTAGAGCTAATAAGTGAATTTCATAAAGTTATAGGATACAAAATTAGCATACGGAGAAATTCATTGTGTTTCTTCCCTACACTAGTAACTATGAGAAAAAGAAATTAATGATGCAATCTCATTTACAACTGCATCAAAATAAAAAAAAAAGCTTAGGGATAAATTTAATCAAGGAGGTGAAAAACTTGTATCCTTAAAACTATAAAATACTGAAAAAAGAAACTGAGGACAACACAAATAAATGGAAAGATATACTGTGCTATGGATTGGAAGGATTGGAAGAATTAATATTGTTACAATGTCTATGCTACTCAAAGGAATCTACAGATTCAATACAATTCCCATCAATATACTGGTGACACTCTGCACATAACTAGAACAAAGAATCCTTAAAATTTGTATGAAACCATGAAAGACTCAAAATAGCCAAAATAATCTTGACACAGAACAAAGCTGGAGGCATAATGGTCCCTAATTTCAAACTATAGTAATCAAAACAGTATGGTACTGACACAAAAACCCTTAGGTCAATGAAATAGAGACCCTGGAAATAAATCCACATATTTATGGTCAATTAATCTATGACAAAGGAGGCAAGAACACACAATGGAGAAGACATTCTCTTCAGGAAATAATTTTGGGAAAATTGGACAGCCACATGTAGAAGAATGAAATTTAACCACTATCTTACTACCATATACAAAAAATAAATTCAAAATGGACTAAAGACCTGAATGTAGGACCTGAAACCATAAAACTCCTAGAAGAAAATGCAGGCGATAAACTTTTGACATTCATCTTAGCAACATTTTTTTGGACCAGCCTCCTCAGGGAAGGAGAACGAAGGTTAACACAAACAAATGAAATTACATCAAAGTAAAAATCTTTTGCACAGTGAAGGAAACCATCAACAAAACAAAAAGGCAACCTACCAAATGGGGGGAGATATTTGCACATCATATATTCAATAAGGAGTTAACATCCAAAATACAGAAAGAATTTATACAACTGAATATTTAAAAAGCAATCTGATTTAAAAACGAGTAGAGAACTTCAATAGACATCTTCCCAAAGAAGACAAACATAGCTAACAGGCATATGGAAAGGTGCTCAACGTCACTCAACATCAGGGAAAAATGCAAATCACTCCAGCCAGATTAACTTTCAAAAATACAAAAACAGCAAGTGTTGGAGTCTGTGGAGAAAAGGGAATTCCAACGCACTGTTGGGAGGAATGTATATTGGTGCAGCCACTATGGAAAACATTTTAGAGGTTCTTCAAAAAATTAAATTTAGAATTATCATATGATCCAGCAATTTCACTTATTTATCCAAAGAAAATGAACACACCAATTTGAAGAAATATATGCACCCTAGGTTTACTGCAACATTATTTACAACAGCCAAGATGTGGAAGCAGCCTAATGGTCCAGTGATAGATGAATGAAGAAAGAAGATGTGGTAGGTATATCCAACAGAATATTACTCAACCACAAAAATGAATGACATCTTTCCATTTGCAACAACATGGATGGACTTAGATCAGTGCTATTACACTAAGTGAAATATGTCAGACAGAAGAAGAGAAAAACTTTATGATTTCTCTTATATGTGAACTCTAAAAACACAACACAAAACAAGCAGACTCATAGGTACAAGAAACAAACTATAGGCTACCAGAGGGGATACGAGTTGATGGGGGAAACAGGTAAATGTGGTGAAGTGGATTAAATGGCACAAACTTCCAGTTATAAAAGAAATAAGTCATGGGGATGTAATGTACTACATAGGGAATATAGTCAATAGTATTGTATTAACTTCACATAGTGGGAGATGACAAGCAGATTTATCATGGGGATCATTTTGTAACATGTAAAAATATCAAATCACTATGATATATACCTTAATATTATCTTGTATATCATTTATACTTCAGTAAAAATTAAATACATGGATAAAATAGAGTATTCCCCCAAAAAGGACAAAAGGTAAAGATAACACATCAGAAACAACTGACAACTATAAAAATAAATGTAAGCAATATTGTGTTGAATAACAGTTACTTTGCAGTATCAGATATAAACTGAAGAGTTAAATTAATGCTTACTTTATTACTTTTCCTTAATATTATATCTTTAGTTACTGATAATTGGTAAATTCAAGGTCTTTTGATTGCATCTTATGCTTCCCTATGTTTCTGTTTTCTCATTTGAAATACCCTCTCTTCTTTGCTCTATTTATCCAAATCCTTAACTCTCAAAATCCAGTTCAATTTTTTCTTATTTCCTCCCAACACTCTCAGTACATAAACATGTGATAGCTTTTGAATTCCTAGATAATTTTTGAATTCCTAGAATATTAAATGCTTTTTGTAGGTAACTGGCATGTAATTATGCACTGCTTGTCCTTTCACTCATGCAATTAAAGTAACTACTATATGCTAGGCACTCTGCTACAGCTAGAAATAGGACAGTAAACAAGGCAGATGCAGTCTCTGCTCATCATTAAAGCTTCCTAGTCATTGGAAAACAGAGCTTTATACACAGAGTCATCCAGCAGGGTAGTAGGACCATGAAAAAAGCCCCAGGGGTATGGGATACAAAGCCACTCAGGGAGGGTGCAGGCTTGGAAAGGTCCCATTCCAAGAATACAGTACAGGAAGTCATAAGTCACTTCTCAGAAAGAGGATAATTTCAGAAAGAGGACAATTAAATACTGAAGAACACCCAAGGACTAATGGGAGAGCATTGGCCGCTTCTGGTAGAAAGACTGACTGGCATACAGCTGCCTTTTGCAAACAGTTAATTCCACTTCAAACTCACAAGCTTCATGTCAGCTAGGAGTATATTTAGTAGAAGCTCAGCAAAGATTTGTTTGAGCGCATGAATTAGAAGTAAGGCCTGGACAGAGTAGGGACTGAGACAGAACTCAGTATTTGCAAAGGAAAGTTGTAGTCCAATAAAGAAATGGTTAGTTAGCAATAGACTGTATAAATTAGTGCACAGTATACCCTAAAGTGCCCAGATTTTTTTTTTTAATTTATGTGTCACATAATGCTATCCACAGAAGCGGAATCCCAGCAGAACTCGCCGAGGGCCTTTGTTGAAACAACTCACACATTAATAGAAAATATTCCTGGCCTCTTTAGAAGATGTAAAGAGATGAACTCATCTGGAAAATGTGAATTTGGGCCTAAATATTTCTTCATTGTTAAAGAATAGGTTTTAAACATTTGTTTTAGCTGAAATTCACCAAAGAGTACAAATAGGAGCATGTGATATATTCATCTCTTATAGAGCAAAGATTGCTAACTGTGATCTATAATTAGTAAACACAGATCGCCAATCTTGTAGCAGCCTCTGAGTCAGAGATGTGATTTCGGTTAGAATAATCAACCCACAGATAAGCAATTCCAACTTATATTGATAGAAGCCTATGTTACAGGCTGCATAGAAAATTAACAGAGCAGGCATTAAAAATTAACTGATGAGGGATCCCTGGGTGGCGCAGCGGTTTAGCGCCTGCCTTTGGCCCAGGGCGCGATCCTGGAGACCCGGGATCGAATCCCACATCGGGCTCCCGGTGCATGGAGCCTGCTTCTCCCTCTGCCTGTGTCTCTGCCTCTCTCTCTCTCACTGTGTGCCTATCATAAATAAATAAAAATTAAAAAAAAATTAACTGATGAGAACCTGTGAATTCCAAAAGATTTACCACCATGTGCTGAGGACTATTGTGATTTTTCAGGCAATGTCCTTTTAAAAAAAGAAAGAAGGAAAGAAAGAAATGTAGTGAGAGAACAAAGGACTGTTTTCCCATGAGAAATTTGTTTGAAACAGTTAAAAAGCGAACATTAGCAGGAAACAAACAAGTGAAATTAACTGGCACATGGGATTCCTACAGGAGGCAACTCTGTACACAATTGCAACCTATGACTTTTCTGTAAACAAATGAACAGTAAACCTGTGAAGCAACTAGCTAATGACATCTTAAACTAGGTAAATTCCAACAGTTTCTCTTCTCTGCCTTCTCCCCTATTTTATAGTACTAGCTACTTCTGACTTTTGAAAAAAACAACTCATAATCTGGGTGAAAAACCTCAATATATTAATCCCCCAGCAGCAAGCCTGTAAATGGCTGCTTGTACCTGGCTGTGAACCTGATACCTAGCCTGCTGAACCAGTTCTTTGCTGTGGTGTCACCTACGTCTATGTACAATTCACCTGTTCTGAACTTGGTTCAGATAGAATGCTATCTTCAGTGTCTTTGTGCTTCAGTTACTGGAAACTGAAGACACACTGATTTTTCTTAACAAATAAATGTAAATGCTGAACACAATGAAAACTTTTCAAGGCTTCTTATATATGAGGTACTGGTTTTCAAGAGAGTGTAACATGGATGAGGGAAATACATCTTATTTTTGGTAACCTCAACTAAAATTTGGTGTTTTCTTTAATCATGAATGCAAGCAATACATCATGGTAATAGTAGTACCTGTGACTCTCTCACCAATGATAAAAAAAAGCTTTAATATCACTTTGTAGAACTGAAAATATCTCAAGAATGTCACTTATGCTTATCAGTCATTTGTGTTTATTCCATTCTCCTTCAGACCTTGTCACTTAATATACATTTACTAATTTACTAATTTACTAAGTCAAAATTTGGGATTTAAAAATATTTTAATAATTGGTATTGTTTCCTTTGTAATTCTAGTATTTTGTTTCATATATTTAAAACAGTATTATTGGGGGTGAATGGGTGACGGGCACTGAGGGGGGCACTTGACGGGATGAGCACTGGGTGTTATTCTGTATGTTGGCAAATTGAACACCAATAAAAAATAAATTTATTATTAAAAAAATAAAACAGTATTATTAAGAAGTTCATCAGACTGCCAAAGAGATTTGTGACACACAGAGATACATAACACACATGATTAAGAACCACTGGTTGCTGTGAGCCTGGGTGGCTCAGTTGGTTAAGTGTCCAACTCTTGGTTTCTGCTCAGGTCATGATCTCAGGGTCTTGGGATCAAGCCCTACATGTGACTCTATGCTCGGCATGGAGACTCCTGAAGATCCTCTCCCTCTCCCCGTCCCCCCACATGTGTGCACTCTGTCTCTAAAATAAAAATAAAAAAATCTTTTTTAAAAGAGAACTGGTGACTGTGAAGAATTCTGCTTTTAATTTACAATGTCTCTATCTTCAGAGGGAAAAATTGTTATTGACCAGTTTAAAAAGCCAAGAGAGAGGAAGACCCTGAACAAAAAATAATATAATTAAGAGATTTTATCTAGCTAGCTTTGCTCTTACAAAAATCAAATTACATGGTTTCTAATTCATTCTTTCCTCACTAACTTTAAAATGCTATTAAATATGATTTTGAAATTTTTGAATTATGGTAGATGTGAGGCAGAATGGTTTAGATAAACATAATTACTGTTACCAGCTGTTGACAAGCTAAGTTAGAAAACAAACGAAACTATAATAATTGCTTAACACAAAGTAATCACTTCCCCTTTCTAACATATGTGGATCAGAGCCCCTAGAAAGCACTGATCATCACTAATATTACTGTTTCCTGGATACGAGAACCTTTTTAAGTTCTAATAGCAGAAGTTGAATGCAATGGTTTAGAGGATGGATTTTGGAGTTAGAATTGGTTTTTAATGCTGATTATACTATTACAATTTATATAACCTGGGTCTGAATTCTGTGGTCTGAAAAATTAGGATAAAATATCGATATCTTGTAAATTTATTCTGAAGATTAAGAGACTTAACAAGTGCAAAAGAATTAGCACATCATATGGGAAAAAAGGAACCAGTTTGTAACTGGAAATCGATCACAAGAGTAGCAACAGTTGTGGGACAAGAAATGAAAGGAAAATAGCAAAAATGGTATGAAAGTTATATTCTTTAGAAATGGCCATATCATTCTGTTAAAAGAGAAACTAAATCAATTAAAATTAAATTCAATTAAAATTGTTAGCATCTTAACAGAAATTCTCTCTTCATGACACAAGGGACTCCAGAGGCACCAGCTTCTCAGAAGCCATAGTGGGTAGCATTCAAGACATCTGAAAGAGGTAAATCATGGCGGGGGCGGGGGGTAGGAAGAACTTTAGAAAAATCTCAGTCAAAACTATGCCTTGAACAAATATTGCCACACTCCCCAAGATGATAAAAGGAACATTGATTTTATATAAATCAGGGCACTGTGAGCCTGTGACAACTAATTTAATAAAACACAAGTTGCTACTTGTGTGCTATAGCTTAAAATGCCAAAATCAAAACTGTTTTCTCTCTCAATCTGGTCCAGGTCAATATATAATATAGCCAAAATTATGTAAATTGAATTGCTAACATGCTAAAGCAATTCTGGAAAAGCAAGTGAAGTTCTGGCACTAAAGATTTAGTTTAATCAATTTACAATCTAAAATCTACAAGACAGTCTTTGAAAAAAAAATCGACTTTCTATATCCTGATTCTATGTATCTTCTCTATCCATGTTTTCTATATTCCTTTCTCTGAAATAATGAATAAAATGCCAAGATGACTAAAATAGTATCAGACGTTTGGTAGTCTGGACAGATCAAATACCGCCTAAATCCGAAAATGTTTCTGACACACTCCAATAGTTAGACACCTGTAGTGTTAGCGATTAGTTGTAAATCTTCTCAGAGTAGGACTGTGGTGAGCATATGTGTCAGGGGTGGCATAGTCGTGAGTTAGGAAGGATGGAGAATGTTTGCTTTGTCGATTAACCCTTACACAAAACTGAGGCTCACTGTTCACTAGCTTCCGGGTAAAAGCAGACCCAGAACAACCAGTCTTCTAAGTAGGCAAAGGGATCTGGCCTTTCGTTGTTGATTTGACATTTTTCAGAGCCTATTGAACAAAATCTGTATTTCCATACTTCATATGATCTTCAGATAGAATTTCCAGATAGATAAATATCAGAGCTCTAAATTAGAAGTCAGAAAAAACTGGACTCATATTCTTGTTCTTAAAACACCATGTGAGCCGGGGCAAGAAATATAACCTCATAATCTTAGCCCCTTTATCTCTCAATGAATAGTTTAAACAAATTACAGGTGACCCCATCTGCTCTAAAATTCTCTGAACCACTAAGCAAGATAAAACAATGAACTAATTTAGCAATGGTCTTCAGCATAACTAGGTTGCTATAATCAGGAGGACGCTCCTGAAATACATTATTTTTCTCCACTTCTGGCTTGAATATATTATTTTTTTCTATCATAACAGTGTAACAGCCCTGAATGCCTTCAGTCAAAATTCCCTACAGCACACAGTCATCTTGATTAAAATCTCAACAGTTTATTACAGATGGAGTAGTTCCAAAACATAATAATACTCTTCAGGTAGCAGGTGTTCCTGCATTTATTCAAATGGCTGGCTGAAAAGATGCAAAAGTCTTTTGTTTCCTGATGAGGTTAAACAGACTTTTACCTATGAAAACAAACTGTCAAACACAGGTACATTTAAAAACTCCTCTCAAATTATTTTTTGAGCATTAAAATCTACATATAACTCATCCATAATTAACCCGATCAGAAAACAAGTAGCCAGAAAAACAGGTAAAATTAAATATATTTGTAAAAACAAGTTGACTTTTATGTAACACGGCTTTGTTCTACCTCTGAGCACTTGGTTCATTTTTTGTTTTAAATCTTAGATGATCTGAAAAGCAATACATTTACACTTCACAAGAAATTTAATGCTGGATGTAAATGAGTAAAAGGTAAGTAAATATAAGTAAAAGGAGACATGTTATCAAGAATGAGTAAAATTTTTTGAAAAAAAGAATTACTAAATCAGAAAAAGACCTGGCAATGTAATTTAAATTATCAACATCTGATTTTCCTCTATAGAAAGACAGAAACAAACCGATTGTGTAACATTCTAAGCTTAATTTTTAATCACCTGAGTTAAAGTCCTAGCTCATCCACTTACTTACAACCTTTGACTTAATATTTAGTCCCTCTGAGTTTTCATTGACTCATCATAAATGAAGACATAACCAGTTACCATCGATTAAATCCTACTCGCAATGTGGTTTGGTCCAAGAAATGAGTGACAGATCTATCCTCCTATATGGTAAATTGTCCAATGTTATTTAAAAAATTAGTTATGTTTTAAAAAGTTATTTCTCTTGAAAAAGTCACTTCATTTTATTTTGTGTGTTTCTACATATATAACTAAAGGAAATTCAAAGGAAAGAAAAAAATAATTTCTCAATGAAATACTTTTTTCCATCTTTGCGTAATTCACTCATCACCTTAAGACAAAAAAGATTACATTTGTTCCAGATACATCACTTTAGTGAAAATTAATTCTCATGTGACGGTAGGCAAGCAATATAGAATAAAAATAATATATAGAATATGGAAAATTGTACAGCTCTTTACTAAATGTTTCCTAAACAAATAGTTTTGCTATCCTGATACTTCCCTAAATTAACTCCTTTAATACAAGAGTAGGGATCCCTGGGTGGCGCGGCGGTTTGGCGCCTGCCTTTGGCCCAGGGCGCGATCCTGGAGACCCGGAATCGAATCCCACGTCGGGCTCCCGGTGCATGGAGCCTGCTTCTCCCTCTGCCTATGTCTCTGCCTCTCTCTCTCTCTGTGTGACTATCATAAATAAATAAATAAATTTAAAAAAAAATACAAGAGTAGTTTAAGAGTCACAAATATGCATGCTAGGAACTATTACTCATTTTGTTTTCCTAAAAAAGAAAATTATTCCATGATTTGAGCCAATGAAAATAGATCTCTCTAAAACAGAATCTGTGTTTCATTATAAAAGCAGAACTCATTAGTATCAGTGAAAAACTCTCGGGAATAAAGGTGAGGGTAAAAATGTAAGTTTTGGATGTAAATATACCTAGATTCAAAGTCCCAGCCTGTCAGTGACTAGTTAGGTAGACGTTTCTATGAAGCTCCCTTTACCCATCCTTCAGTAAAATGGAACTTGCATTTTAACTCAGAGGGTTGTGCTAAGAATTAATTACATAAAATAGTATTATTATGTTCAATAAATGTTAAATATTTGATGTTCAATGAATGCATCCACTACTGTGGTTGTGATGTCTAATCAGAACTACCCTTTCCAACAACATTGATATTGAATTATTGCTCAATGGTTGCATAGCTTTTGCATCTGATTGCATGTATGTATCTCAGAATACAAATTTTTCAGATCAGACTTTTTATTGAATTATAATTGACGTGGAATATTATATTAGTCTCGGGTGTATAGCATTGCGATTCAATATTTTTGCATATTATGAAATGATCGCCTGGAGAGGTCTGGTTACTACCTGTTAGTATAAAAAATTATTGCAATGTTATTGACTATATTCCATAGACTGTACATTGCATGCCCATAAATTACTTATTTTATAACTGGAAGTTTGTAACTCTTAATCCCCTTTACCTATTCCAACTGTCCCCTGACCCTCTCCCCTCTGGCAACCACTAGTTTGTCGTCTGTATCTTTCTGTTTTGTTTGTTTGCTTTTTTTTTAGATTCTACACATAAGTGAAAGCATATGGTAGTTGTCTTTTTCTGATTTACTCACTTAACACAATGCCTTTAAAGTGTATCTGTGTTGTTGCAAATGGTAAGATTTCATTCTTTTTTTTTTTTTTTTTTTTTTACAGTTGAACAATATTCTTTTGTATATCACATCTTCTTTAACATTTATCTCAATGGACACTTAGGGTTACTTCCATGACTTGGCTATAGTAAATAATGCTGCAGGAAACACAGGCATGCATATATATTTTCCAATTAGTGTTTTTGTTTTCTTTGTATAAATACCCATAAGTGGAATTGCTGGATCACACGTAGTTCTATTTTTGAAAAATTTTTGAGGAAAATTTTATACTGATTTCCACAGTGGCTGAACCAGTTTGCATTCCCACCAACAGTGTAGGAGGGTTCCCACATCCTCACCAACACTTATGTCTTGTGTTTTTGATAATAGCCATTCTGATAGGTGTGAGGTGATACCTCATTGAGGTTTGGATAAGGCAGCCTATAGAAGAGTCTTGTTTTCCTTATCCATTTAGCCATCCCATGTCTTTTGATTGAAGGATAGTTCCCTTACACTTAAAGTCACTATTTCTAGGTATGTACTTACTGTCATCTTGTTAATTGTTTCCTCACTGTTATTGTTGTCCTTCTCTGTTCCTTTCTTGGTTTGTTACTTCGTGTTTGTTTTCTTTATATTTAGATTGCTTTGTCTTTTACTTTTGTGTTCTTAACTATAAGCTTTCTTCTTTGTGGTTATGGTCTGGTTCACATATAACATGTATATAACTGTCTCCTTTAAGTTGACAGTAAGTTAATTTTGAACGTATCCCAAAGTTTTATATTTGTACTCCTCTCTTCTGCATTTTTATATTGTTGATAACACATTTAACATATTTTTTATTTTATTTATCCCTTAACTCATTGCGGTAGTTTTATTGTACTACCTTTGTCTTTTACCCTTCATATTTGTTTTATAAGTTGTTGATCCACTCACTACCTTGATTACTTGTCCTTCCGGTTAGATTTTTAACTCTCATTTGTTTTCTTAGTTTTCTCTCATTTTTTTCTTTAGTTTTCTTACTAGTAATTAGTACCTTTTCTTTTTAGCTTAGAAAAGCATTCTTTACATTTTTTGTATGGTTGGGTTCAGTGGTGATGAACTCCTTTAGCTTCTGCTTCCTGGAAAACTCTTAATCTCTTCTTCAATTCTGAATGAGAGACTTGCCAGGTAGAGAATTCTTGGTTGGGAGTTCTTCCCTTTCAGAACTTTGAATATATTATGCCATGCATGCCCTTCTGACCTATAAATTTCCTGCTGAGAAACCTTCTGATAGAGTTATAATGGCTCCCTTTTATACAGCGTGTTGCTTTTCTCTTGCTTTCAGTATCTTCTCTTTATTATTAATTTTTACTATTTTAATTATAGTGTTCCTTGGTGTGTTTCTCTTTGGATTCATCTTTTCTCTTTTTTAAAAAGATTTATTTATTTATTTATGGGGGGAGAGAGAGAGAGAGAAAAGAGCAGGAGGAAGGTGAGAGGGAAAGAATCTTCAAGCAACCCGCCCACTGAGTGCGGAGCCCAACGTGAGGGCTCAATCCTATAACCCACAAGATCACGACCTGAGACAAAACCAAGAGCTGCTCACTCATCCAACTGAGCCACCCAGGCATCACTGGATTCACCTTATTTGAAACTCTCTGGGCTTTCTGGACTTGAATATTTATTCCCTTCCCTGAATTAGGTAAGTTTTCTGCCATTATTTCTTTGAGAATTTTCCTGGCCCTTTCTCTCTCTCTCCTCCCGTGACTCCTATAATGAAAATGTTATTCTGCTTGATACTGTCCCAGTGGTCCCTTAAGGCATTTTTTCTTTTTAAAAACTCTTTTTTGCTTTCATTTTCCTGCTGTGATTGGGTGTTTTCCATGGATTTGCTTCTGTTTTACTGATTCACGTTTCTATTCCATCCGTTCTGCTGTTGAACCCCTACAGTGCGTTTCTCAGTTCAGATTTAACTTCTCTTTGGTATTTTCATCTAGTTCCTAACTCCCTGCAGAAGTTCTTGCTGTTTCATCCATTATTCTCCTGAGATCTGTGAGCCTCTTTATGGCCATTACTATGAATTCTTTATTAAGTGTGTTGCTTATCTCAGTTTCATTAAGGTCTTTCTCTGAGGAGTCCTTGCTGTTTGGATATATTCCGCTGTCTCCTCATTTTGCCTCTCTCTGTTTCTCTGTATGTATTGGGTGAAATGGCTACCTTCCTTCATCTTGAGAGAGTAGTCTTATGTAGGAGTTTTTCCATGTGAGCCAGAAGCACAACCTCCCCTGGCCACCAGAACCAGGCACTCTATGGGCATCTGCAGTATGGTTTGAGTAAGTCTGCTGGCTCTGATAGAGCCACAGTTGCTGTGCAGGGAGATCAGGGCTCCCACCACTTGCCCACTCCATTATGCATCAGATAGGTAGAGTTCAGGGTGCTCATCTGACCTGCTTGTGGCTTGGCTGCTACATGAGGAGACGGGCTCTGTCACTCACCTGGTCTTGATGCAGCTCCGATAATGCACAGAGTGAATGAAATGTGGGGAGCTTCCCCCAGCCTCGTTATGTGGCAGGGAGAGCAGACCATGACCTTCATGTGTTAGCTAGAGGGAGGGCACCAAAGATGGCACACATTTGTTCTATCGTCAGGAAGTTAGGATGAGTGGCAAAAATGGACACACCAGCACTTCCATCCCTGGATAATGTCCTCACAGGTTCCTGACCCTCTGGCAGTCATTTTAAAATTAGTGCATCTCCCTTCTTATGGTTTAGGTGCTTTCAAGTCTATTCCTCTTGTGCTAGATCTCCATGTGAATGCATTTGCAGATGAGCCCTTTTAGAGTGGGATATATGTTCCTTATAGTTCTATGATTCTTTTGGTCCCTATTGTGGGGTTATTGCATCCGGGACAGGGCCCAGGGAGGCCATGTCTCTTCCTCTCCTATCCTTTGCAAAGTGTCTTTTTTGTCTCTTACTGTGGAAAGGCTAGTCATCTAGTTCTCATGGGGGGAGGGGGCTTTCCTTGTTTGTTTACAGAGGAAAATTATTACATGTATAGCTAGAAATTTGTTGTGTCTAAGGAAAGAGTTGCATTTAGGGTATTCCTACACCATCATCTTGAACTACCCTCTCTTCCCAGACTAGATTTTACTTTTGTGCAGGTAACCCATAACAGTCACTCCTTCACAAGGACTGTCCCCAAAAGAGGTGCTTTGGCCTAGCACCACTCCTCTTCTGCAGGCCCTTCTCTGAAGAGCCCAGAAGGACAAAAAGCCTAAAATTTCAAGGTCTTGCTCTCAA
>NW_023331282.1:0-42375 GCF_011100685.1 Canis lupus familiaris
GTGACTGTTCGCCACCTGGGCCTCACATGGACTTGGTGAATCCTGTTGCCACCTGCGCCTCACCGGACCTTGTGACTCTTTTTCCCACCTGGCATCAATGGGACATGGTTACTCTGTTCCCAACCCGGTCCTCCCCTGGACATGATAACTTTGCTCCACACTTTGGCCTCAACTGGTCCTGATGACGCTGCTCCCCCCACCTAGGCCTCAGTCTGGACCTGGTGACTGTGGTCCCCACCTCTTTCTCACCTGGACCTGGTGTCTCTCTCTCTCCCAGATGAACCACACCTGGACCTGGTGACTGTGGTGTTCTTGTAGACGCACATTTACCTGGTAACTCTGGTCCCCACTAGGGCCCACCTGGATCTGTGACTCTGGCCTGAAGGTTGTCCTCACCTGGACCTGTGAGTGGGGTTGCCACCCCATACCTGGTGACTCAGTTCCACACTGGGCCTCTTGGACCTCTTAATCTGGTCGTTACCTGGTCCTCTCCCAGACCCGGGGACTGTGGTCCCCAAGTGGGCCTCATCTGGACCTGTGAATCTGGTCCCCATCTGGGCCTCACCCAGTCCTGGTGACTTTGTTCCCCACCTGGATCTGATTGCTCTGGACTCTTTCTTGGCCTCACCGGGAACTGGTGACTCTGATTCTATCTGCGCGTCACCCAGACCTGGTGACTCTGGTCCTCACCTGGGCATCATTGGTACCTGGTGACTCTGTTCCACACCTGAACCTCACCTGGACATGATGACTCTGGAAGCCCTCTGGGCCTCACCCTGACCTGGTGATTCTGGTCCCCATCTGGATGTCACCTGGACCAGGTTATTCTGGTACCCCTCTAGGCCTCAACACATCTGGTGACTCTGGTTCTCAACTGGGCCTCACCTGGACCTAGTGAATATGCTCCATCTGGGCCTCATTTGCACCTGGTGACTCTGGTCACTACCTGGGCATCATCGGGACATGGTTCCACTGCATGACCTGCAGGTTCGCCTCACCGGACCTGGTAACTCTGATCCCTATTGGGCATCATCGGGACATGGTTCCACACATGGCCTGCAGGTTGGCCTCACTGGACCCGGTAACTCTAGTTGCTACCTGGGCATCATCGGGACATGGTTCCTCTGCATGGCCTGCAGGTTGGGCTCACCTGACCTGGTGAGTGGCGTTGTCACCTTGGCCTCACCCATGCCTGGTGACACAGGTCCCCACGTGGGCCTCAATTTGACCTGGTAAATCTGGTCCTTACCTGGTCCTCACCCGAAAACTCCAAAATCGGGTCACCAACTGGGAATCACCTGAACCTGGTTAATCTGGTCCCCATCTGGTCCTCATCTAATCCTGGTGACTAAGTCACCCCACCTGGACCTGATTGCTGTGGACTCCTTCTTGGCCTCACCTGGAACTGGTGACTCTGATCCTAAGCATGGGCTCACCTGACCTGGTGACTGTGGTTCCCATCGGGACCTCACCCGGACCTCATGTCTCTGGTCCCACCTGGGCCAAACCAGGACCTGGTGTCCTCTACCCACCTGGGTAGCATTAGGATATGGTACACTGTTCACTAACAGTGACCCAGCCGGACCTATTAACTCTGGTCTTCACCTGGGCCACACCTGGACATGGTGACACTGGTTCCCACCTGGGTCTCACCTGGACATGGTGAGTCGGATCCCCACCTGGTCCTCATTTGTAACTGGTGATTCTCGTCCCACATGGACATCATGTGGACCTGGTGGCTGCAGTGTTTCTAGCTTCTCATGTACCTCGTGACTCTGGTCCCCACCAAGGACTCACCGGGACCTGGTTTGTGTGGTTGCCACCTCCGCCTCACCTGGACCTGGTGATTCTGGTCTGCACCTGAGACTAACCTGGATCTGGTGATGTGGTCCCCACCTGGGCTTCACCTGGATATGGGGACTCCGGTCCCCATCTGGGCCTCACCTGGCCCTGTTGTCCATGGTCCTCACCTGGGCAAAATTGGGACCCGGTGACTGTCTTCCACAACTGGACCTCACCTGGACCACATGACTCTGGTCCCCCCTGGTTCTCACCGTTCCCTAGTGACTGTGAACCCACTTTGGCCTGACTTGGACCTCCTGACACTTGTTGCCACCTGCGCCTGACCTCGAACTGTTGACTCTGGTTATTTCAAGGTCCTCCCCTGTACCTGGTGATCCTGGTCCCCACCAGGGCCTCATCTGGACATGGTGACACTTTTCACCACGGAGGACTCACCTGGCCTGCTAACTATGTTCCACTCCTGGGCATCAAGTAGACCTGTTGACCATGTATCGAAGCCGGCCTCATATGGACCTGTTTCCTCTGATTCCCACCGGGGCATCACGTTTACCTGGTAACACTGGTCCTAACTTGTGCCTCATCTGGACCTAGTGACTCTGGTCCCCACTTGGCTTCACCTGGATCTGGTGACTCTGGTCCTCAACTGGGCCTCACCTGGACCTATTGAATATGCTCCATCTGGGCCTCATTTGGACCTGGTGACTCTCTTCCATACCTGGGCATCATCGGGACATGGTTCCACTGCATGGCCTTTAGGTGGGCCGCCCCTGGACCTGGTAACTGTGGTTCTACCTGGGCATCATCGGGACGTGGTTACTCTATTCCCAGTGGGACTGACCTTATCGTGGTAACTCTGGTCCTGACTTTCGGCTCTTCTGTGCCATGGACTCTGGCTCCCCCTGGACCTCACCTATAAGTGGTGACTCTGATCCTAAGCATGGCCTAACCTGACCTGGTGACTGTGGTTTCCATCGGTACCTCACATGGTCCTCATGTCTCTGGTCCCAACTGGGACTCACCAGGACCTTGTATCTGGTACACACCTGAGTAGCATCAGGATATGGTTACACTGTTCAGTAACAGTGACCCGGCCGGACTTATTACTCTCGTTTTCACCTGGTCCACACTTGGACATGGTGACACTGGTTCCACCAGGGTCTCACCTGGACATGGTGACTCAGATCCCCAAATGGTCCTCACCTGTAACTTGTAATTCTCGTTCCCACATGGACATCATGTGGACCTGGTGGCTGCAGTGTTTCTAGCTTCTCATGTATCTCGTGACTCTGGTCCCCACCAGGACCTCACCGGGACTTGGTGAGTGTGGTTGCCACCTGCAACGCACAAGGACCTGGTGATTCTGGTGTCCACTTGAGACTACCCTGGATCTGGTGACTGTGGTCCCCACCTGGGCTTCACCTGAATTTGGGGACTCCGGTCCCCATCTGGGCCTCACCTGGCCCTGTTGACCATGGTCCTCAACTGGGCAAAATTGGGACTCGGTGACTGTGTTCCACAACTGGACCTCACCTGGACAAGGTGACTCTGGTCCCCCTCTGGGTCTCACTGTGCCCTAGTGACTGTGAGCCCAACTTTGGCCTGACTTGGACCTGCTGACCCTGGTTGCCACCTGAGCCTGACCTCAAACTGTTGACTCTGGTTCTCTCTCAAGGGCCTCCCCTGTACCTGGTGATCCTGGTCCCCAATTGGGCCTCAACTGGACGTGGTGACTCTGTCACCACCGGGGACTCACCTGGACAAGAATTACTGTGTTCCACACCTGGGCCTCAGGTAGACCTGTTGACCATGGTCCCCAAGCCGGCCTCACGTGGACCTTTTGGCTATGATCCCCGCCGGGGGCTCACTGTACCTGGTAACTTTGATCCTCACCTGGGCCTCATCTCTGGACCTAGTGACTCTGGTCCCCACCTGGGCTTCACCTGGATCTGGTGACTCTGGTCCCCACCTGGACTATTCCACCTGGATCTGGTGACTCTGGTCCTCAGTTTGGGCCCTCACGTGGGACTGGTGTCTCTCGTCCCCACTTTGACCTAACTCAGAACTGCTGAATCTTGCCCCCACCTAGGCCGCACAGAGACCTGGTGACTCTTGTCCCCAGCTATGCCTCAATTCAACCTGATGAATCTGGTCCTGACGTGGGGCTCACATGGACCTAGGACTCAGCTGGATAGAGTGGCTCTGGTTCCCACAAGGGGCCACACCTGATACTGGTGATTGTGGTCTTATTCTATGCCTCACCAGGGACCTAGTGATTCTGTTCCCCGATCTGGGCCTTCATGGCCCTAGTACTCTGGTCCTCACCCAGGCATCATTGGGACCTGGATACTCTATTCCACATCTGGGCCTCACTTTGACCAGGGACCTCTGGTCCTATTCTGGGCCTCAAACTGAACTGGTTACTCTGGTACCCCTCTGGGCCTCACCCTTACCTGGTGACTCTGGTCACCCCTTGGGCTTCACTTGGGCCTGGTGAATCTGGTCCTTAGCTGCTCCGCATCTGGATCTGGTGACTGGTGGCCACCCTGGGCCTCACCTGGACCTTGGTGAATCCTGTTGCCACCTGCCCCTCACCTGGACCTTCTGACTGTGGTCCCAACTGGACCTCACCTGGATCTGGTGGCTCTGGTTCCCATATGCGGCTCTCCTTGACCTTGTTCCTGTGGTCTCCATCTGGCCTCACCTGGAACACAATGACTTCTGATCCATATATGGTCCTCTCCTGGACTGTTGACTCTCGTCCTTACTGTCATCATTGGACCTGGATACTCTCTATTACACCTGGGCCTCACCTGGACCTGGTGACTGTGGTCCCACCTGGGCCTCTCCTGGACGAGGTGACTGGTTCCCACAGGGACCTCACCTGGACTGGTGACTCAGGTCCTCATATGGCATCATGGGACCAGGTTCTCAGTTCCACATCGGGGGCTCAATCTGTGTACCTAGATTGATTCTCGTTCCCCCTCTCGTGGCCTCCACCCTGATATGGTGACTCTTGCTCCCCACCTGATGTCACCAGAACCGCGTTGACACTGGTGCACCCCTCTGGGACTCACCCGGAGCTGGCAGGACACTGCTCCTCAACTGGGCCTCAACAGCGTACCTGGTGCATCTGTCCCTCACTAAGGGCCTCGTCTGGACCTTGTGACCTCTTTTTCCCCCTGGCATCAATGGGACATGGTTACTCTCCCACCTGGGCCTCACCTGGACATGATAACTTTGCTCCACACTTTGGCCTCAGCTGGTCCCTGATGACTCTGGTCCCCCACCTAGTCCTCAATCTGGACCTGGTGACTGGTCCCCACCTGGAACTCACCTGGACCTGGTGACTCTCGTTCCCACATGAACCACACCTGGACCTGGAACTGTGGTGTTCTTGTAGACTCACATTTACCTGGTGGACTCCGGTCCCCACTAGGGCCTCACCTGGATCTGGTGACTCTGGCCTGCAGGTTGGCCTCACCTTGACCTGGTGAGTGGGGTTGCCACCTGGGCCTCACCCATACCTGGTAACTCAGGTCTCCACGTGGGCCTCTTTGACCTGGTGAATCTATTACTTACCTGGTCCTCTCGCAGACCCGGGGACTCTGGTCAACGCCCTGGGCGTCACCTGGACCTGGTCATCTGGTCCCCATCTGGGCCTCACCCCGGTCCTGGTGACTTTGTTCCGCACCTGGACCTGATTGCTGTGGACTCTTTCTTAGGCCTCACCTGGAAACTGGGGACTCTGAACCTATCTGCGCGTAACCCAGACCTGTGACTCTGTTCCTCACCTGGGCATCTTTGGTACTTGGTGTCTCTGTTCCATACCTGCAGCCTCACCTGGACATGATGACTCTGGAACCTCTCTGGGCCTCACCCTGACATGGTGATCCTGGACCCATCTGGATGTCCCCTGGACCATGTGATTCTGGTACCCCTCTAGGCCTCAACCAGATCAGGTGACTCTGGTCCTCAACTGGGCCTCACCTGGACCTAGTGAATATGCTCCATCTGGGCTCATTTGGGCCTGGTGACTCTGGTCCCTACCTGGGCATCATCGGGACATGGTTCCACTGCATGGCCTGCAGGTGGGCCTCAGCTGGACCTGGTATCTCTCGTCCCTACCTGGGCATCATCGGGACATGGTTCCTCTGCATGGCCTGCAGGTTGGCCTCACCTGGACCTGGTGAGTGGGGTTGCCACCTGGGCCTCACCCATAACTGGTGACACAGGTCCCCACGTGGGTCTCACTTGGACCTGGTGTATCTGGTCCTTACCTGGTCCTCACCCGTAACTCGTCACCTGGTCACCACCTGGGAATCACCTGGGCCTGGTGAATCTGGTCCCCATCTGGTCCTCACTCAGTCTTGGTGACTTTGTTCCCCACCTGGACCTGATTGCTGTGGACTCCTTCTTGGGCCTCACCTGGAACTGGTGACTCTGATCCTAACTACGCCTCACCCAGATCTGCTGACTCTGGTCCTCACCTGTGGATCATTACGACCTGGATACTCTGTTCCACACCTGAGCCTCACCTGGACATGATGACTTGGATCCACTCTGGGCCTCCCTCTGACATGGTGACTCTGGTCCCCAGCTGGATATCACCTAGACCAGGTGAATCTGGTACGCCTCTAGGCCTCAACCAAACCTGGTGACTCTAGTCCTCAACTGGGCCTCACCGGGACTTAGTGAATATGCTACCAACTGCGCCTCATCTGGACATGTTGACTCTGGTTCTACGTGGGCATCATCGGGACATGGTTACTCTATTCCCCACTGGGACTGACCTGATCCTGGTAACTCTGGTCCTGACTTTGGCCTCTTCCGTACCAGGTGACTCTGGCTCCTCCTGGGCCACACCAGTAACTGGTGACTCTGATCCTAAGCATGGCCTCACCTGACCTGGTGACTGTGGTTCCCATCGGGAACTCACCTGGACCTCATGTCTCTGGTCCCAAACTGGGCCTCACAGGACCTGGTGTCTCGGTAACCACCTCGATAGCATCAGGATATGGTTACACTGTTCAATAACAGTGACCCAGCGGGACCTATTATCTCTGGCCTTCACGTGGGCCACAGCAGGACATGGTGATACTGGTTCCCACCTGGGTCTCACCTGGACATGGTGAGTCGGTTCCCCCACCTGGTCCTCACCTGTAACTGGTGATTCTCGTTCCCACATGGACATCATGTGGACCTGGTGGCTGCAGTGTTTCTAGCTTCTCATGTACCTCGTGACTGTGGTCCACACCAGGGCCTCACCGGGAACTGGTGAGTGTGGTTGCCACCTGCAACTCACCTGGACTGGTGATTCTGGTCTGCACCTGAGCTCCCCGGGATCTGGTGACTGTGGTCCCCACCTGGGCTTCACCTGGATTGGGGACTCCGGTCCCCATCTGGGCCTCACCTGGCCCTGTTGACCATGGTCCTCAACTGGGAAAAATTGGGACCCCTCTGACTGTTTTCCACAACTGGACCTCATCTGGACCAGGTGACTCTGGTTCCCCCTCTGTGTCTCACCGTGCCTAGTGACTGTGAACCCCACTTTGGCCTGACTTCAACCTGCGGACCCTGGTTGCCACCTGTGCCTGACCTCGAACTGTTGACTCTGGTTCTTTCAAAGGCTCCCCTGTACCTGGTGATCCTGGTGCCCACCTGGCCCTCACCTGCACCTGGTGTCTCTAGTCACCACCGGGGACTCACCTGGACCTGCTTACTGTGTTCCACACCTGGGCCTCAAGTACACCTCTTGACCATGGTTCCCAAGCTCGCCACACATGGACCTGTTGCCTCTGATCCCCACCGGGGCCTCACGTGTACCTGGTAACTCTGGTCCTCACCTGGGCCCCATCTGCACCTAGTGACTCTGGTCCCCACCTGGACTTCACCTGGATCTGGTGACTCTGGTCCCCATATGGAACTCACCTGTATCTGGTGACTCTTCTCAGTTTGGCCTCACCTGGACTGGTGTCTCTCGTCCCCACTTTGACCTAACTCAGAACTGCTGAATCTTGCCCCACCTAGGCCGCACCCAGACCTGATGACTCTTGTCTCCAGCTATGCCTCAATTCGACATGATGAATCTGGTCCTCAGGGGCCTCACATGGACCTCGGACTCAGCGGGATAGAGTGGCTCTGGTTCCCACAAGGGGCTCACCTGATACTGGTGACTGTGTTCTTATTCTATACCTCACCAGGACCTAGTGATTCTGTTCCCCATCTGGGCTTTCATGGCCCTAGTGACACTGGTCCTCACCCAGGCATCATTGGGACCTGGATACTCTATTCCACCACCTGGGCCTCACTTTTACCAGGGACCTCTGGTCCCATCTGGGCCACAAACTAAACTGGTTACTCTGGTTCCCCCTCGGGGCCTCACCCTTACCTGGTGACTCTGGTCACCCCTTGGGCTTCACTTCGGCCTGGTGAATCTGGTTCTTAGCTTGTCCGCACATGGATCTGGTGACAGGTCACCACGTGGGCCTCACCTGGACTTGGTGATTCATGTTGCCACCTGCGCCTCACCTGGACCTTGTGACTGTGGTCCCTCCTGGACCTCACCTGGATCTGGTGGCTCTGGTTCCCATACGGGGCTCTCCTGGACCTGGTTCCTGTGGTCTCCATCTGGCCTCACCTGGAAGACAATGACTCTGATCCATATTTGGGCCTCTCCTGGACCTGTTGAGTCTGGTCCTTACCTGGGCATCATTGGGACCTGGATACTCTCTTATATACCTCGGCCTCACCAGGACCTGGTGACTGTGGTCCCACCTGGGCCTCACCTGGACGGGGTGACTGGTTCCCTCAGGGACCTCACCTGGACCTGGTGACTCAGGTCCTCATATGGGCATCTTGGGACCTGTGTTTCACAGTTCCACATCGGGGCCTCACCTGGACCTAGTGATTCTCGTCCCCCCCTGGGCCTCACCCAGACTTGTGACACTGGTCCCCACCTGGATATCACCAGAACCGGGTGACACACCCGGAGCTGGGGACACTGGTCCTCAGCTGGGCCTCAACACGACCTGGTGAATCTACTCCTCACTTAGACCTCGTCTGGACCTTGTGACTCTTTTCCCACCTGACATCAATGGGACATGGTTACTGTGTTCCCCATCTGGGCCTCACCTGGTCATGATAACTTTGCTCCACACTTTGGGCTCAACTGGTCCGGATGACTCTGGTCCCCCCACCTAGGCCTCAATCTGGACCTGGTGACTGTGGTCCCCCCCTGGGTCTCACCTGGATCTGGTGACTCTCGTTCCCACATGAACCAAACCTGGACCTGGTGACTGTGGTGTTCTTGTAGACTCACATTTACCTGGTGCCTCGTGTCGCCACTAGGACCTCAACTGGATCTGTTGACTCTGGCCTGCAGGTTCGCCTCACTTGGACCTGGTGAGTGGGGTTGCTACCTGGGCCTCACGGAAACCTGGTGACTCAGGTCCCACGTGGGCCTCTTGGACCTGTTAATCTGGTGCTTGCCTGGTCCTCTCCCTACCACCCGGGTACTCTGGTCCCCAACTGGGCCTCACCTGGACCTGGTGATTGTGGGTCCCCATCTGGGCCTCACCCAGTCCTGGTGACTTTGTTCCCCACCTGGACCTGATTGCTGTGGACTCCTTCTTGGCCTCACCTGGAACCGGTGTCTCTGATCCTATCTGCGCCTCACCCAGACCTGTTG
Organism: Canis lupus familiaris; assembly: GCF_011100685.1. Classification (NCBI taxonomy): domain Eukaryota; kingdom Metazoa; phylum Chordata; class Mammalia; order Carnivora; family Canidae; genus Canis; species Canis lupus. The sequence continues at coordinate 9,491 of NW_023331282.1, forward strand.
ACTCTGGTCCTCACCTGGGCATCATTGGTACATGGTGACTCTGTTCCACACCTGAGTCTCACCTGGACATGATGACTCTGGAACCTCTCTGGGCCTCACCCTGACCTGGTGATTCTGCTCCCCATCTGGATTTCACCTGGACCAGGTGATTCTGGTACCCCCTCTAGGCCTCAACGAGATCTGGTGACTATGGTCCTCAACTGGTCCTCACCTGGACCTAGTGAATATGCTCCATCTAGGCCTCATTTGGACCTGGTGACTCTGGTCCCTACCTGGGCATCATCGGGACATGGTTCCACTGCATGGCCTGCAGGTTGGCGTCACCTGGACCTGGTAAATCTGGTCCCTACCTGGGCATCAACGGGACATGGTGTCTCTGCATGGCATGCACTTTGGCCTCACCTGGACCCGGTAAGTCTATCCCTACATGGGCATCATTGGGACATGGTTCCTCTGCATGGCCTGCATGTTGGCTTCACCTGGACCTGGTTAGTGGGGTTTTCACCAGTGCCTCACCCATACCTGGTGACACAGGTCCCCACGTGCTCATCACTTGGACCTGGTGAATCTCACCCTTACCTGGTCCTCACCCGGAACTGGTAAGTCTGGTCACCACCTGGGAATCACCTGGGCCTGGTGAATCTGGTCCCCATCTGGGCCTCAACCAGTCCCTGGTGACTTTGTTCCCCATCTGGGCCTGATTGCTGTGGACTCCTTCTTGGCCTCACCTGGAACTGGTGACTCTGATCCTAACTGGGGCCTCACCCAGAACTGGTGACTCTGGTACTCACCTGTGGTCCATTATGACATGGATACTCTGTTCCAACCTGAGCCTCACCTGGATATGATGATTCTGGATCCCCTCTGGGCCTCAGCCCTGACATGGTGACACTGGTCCCCATCTGGATGTCACCTAGACCAGGTGAAACTGGTACCCCTCTAGGCCTCAACTTGACCTGGTGACTCTGGTCCTCAACTGGGCCTCACCGGGACCTAGTGAACATGCTCCCCACCTGCGCCTCATCTGGACCTGGTGACTCTGGTCCCTACCTGGGCATCATCAGGACTTGGTTGCTTTGCATGGCCTGAAGGTTGCCCTAACCTGGACCTGGTGTGTGGGATTGCCACCTGGGTCTCACCCATACCTGGTGACTCAGGTCCCAACGTGAGATTCTTGGACCTGGTGAATCTGGTCCTTACCTGTTCCTCTCCCAGATTCGGGGACTCTGGACACCACCTGGGCTCACCTGGACCTGGTGGATCTGGTCCCCATCTGGGCCTCACCCAGTCCAGGTGACTTTGTTCCCCACCTGTACCTGATTGCTTTGGACTGTTCCTTGGCCTCACCTGGAACTGGTGTCTCTGATCCTATCTGCGCCTCACCCAGACCTGTTGACTCTGGTCCTCACCTGGGCATCATTGGTACCTGGATACTCTGTTCCACACCTGAGCCTCACCTGGACTTGTTGACTCTGGAACCACTCTGGGCCTCACCCTGACCTGAAGACTCTGGTACCCATCTGGATGTCACCAAGACCAGGTGAATCTGGTACCCCTCTAGGACTCAACTTGACCTGGTGACTCTCGTCCTCAACTTGGCCTCACAGGGACCTAGTGAATATGCTCCCCACCTGCGCCTCATCTGGACCTGGTGACTCTGGTTCTTCCTGGGCATCATCCTGAAATGGTTACTCTATTCCCCACTGGGACTGACCTGATCCTGGTAACTCTGGTCTTGACTTTGGCCTCTTCTGTACCAGGTGACTCTGGCTCCCACCTGGGCCTCACCTGTAACTGGTGACTCTGATCCTAAGCATGGCCTCACCTGACCTGGTGACTGTGGTTCCCATCGGGACCTCATCTGGACCTCGTGTCTCTGGCCCACCTGGGCCTCACCAGGATATGGTGTCTCTGGTACCCACGTGGGTAGCATCAGGATATGGTTACACTGTTCACTAACAGTGACCCAGCGGACCTATTAACTCTGGTCTTCACCTGGGTCTCACCTGGGCATGGTGGGTCGGATCCCCACCTGGTCCTCACCTGTAACTAGTGATTCGCGTTCCCACATGGACATCATGTGGACCTGGTGGCTGCAGTGTTTCTAGCTTCCCATGTACCTCGTGGCTCGGGTCCCCACCAGGGCCTCACCGGGACCATGGTGAGTGTGGTTGCCACCTGCACATCACCTGGACCTGGTGATTCTGGTCTGCAACCGAGACTACCCTGGATCTGGTGACTGTGGTCCCCACCTGGGCTTCACCTGGATTTGGGGACTCTGGGCCCCATATGGGCACTCCTGGCTCTGTTGACCATGATCCTCAACTGGGCAAATTTGGGACCCGGTGACTGTGTTCCACAACTGTACCTCACCTGGACCAGGTGACTCTGGTCCCGCTCTGGGTCTCACCGTGCCCTAGTGACTGTGAACCCCACTTTGGCCCGACTTGCACCTTCTGTCCCTGGTTGCCACCTGCACCTGACCTCGAACTGTTGACTCTGGTTCTTTCAAAGGCCTCCCCTGTACCTGGTGATCCTGGTCCCCACCTGGGCGTCACCTGGACCTGGTGACTCTTGATACCACCGGGGACTTACCTGGACCTGGTTACTGTGTTCCACACCTGGGCCTCAAGTAGACCTGTTGACCACGGTCCCCAAGCCGGCCTCACATGGACTTGTTGCCTCTGATCCCCACAGGGGCCTCACGTGTACCTGGTAACTCTGGTCCTCACCTGGGCCTCATCTGGACCTAGTGACTCTGGTCCCCACCTGGGCTTCACCTGGATCTGGTGACTTTGGTCCCCACCTGGACTTCACCTGTATCTGGGGACTCTGGTCCCAACCTGGACCTCTCCTGGACCTGGTGACTCTCTTTCCAACATGGACCTCACCTGGGTCTGGTGACTCTGCTCCTCAGTTTGGCATCACCCGTACCTGGTGTCTCTTGTCCCCACTTTGACGTAACTCAGAATGCTGAATCTTGCCCCACTTAGGCGGCACCCAGATCTGGTGACTCTTGTCCCCAGCTATGCCTCAATTCGACTTGATGAATCTGGTCCTCACGTGGGCCTCACATGGACCTGGGACTCAGCTGGATAGAGTGGCTCTGGTTCCCACAAGGGGCTCACCTGACACTACTGACTGTTGTCTTATTCTGTGCCTCACTAGTACCTAGTGATTCTGTTCGCCATCTGGGCCTGCATGGACCTAGTGACTCTGGTCCTCACCCGGGCATGATTGGGACCTGGATACTCTATTGCACACCTGGGCCTCACTTTGACCAGAGACCTCTGGTCCCATTCTGGGCCTCAAACTAAACTGGTTATTCTGGTTCCCCCTCTGGCCTCACCCTTACCTGGTGACTCTGGTCACCCCTTGGCTTCATTGGGCCTGTTAAATTTGGTCTTTAGCTGGTCCGCACCTGGATCTGGTGACTGTTCGGCACCTGGGCCTCACCTGCACTTGGTGAATCCTGTTGCCACCTGCGCCTCACCTGGACCTTGTGACTGTGATCCCACCTGGACCTCACCTGGATCTGCTGGCTCTGGTTCCCATATTGGCTCTCCTGGACCTGGTTCCTGTGGTCTCCATCTGGCCTCACCTGGAACACAATGACTCTGATCCATATTTGGGCCTCTCCTGGACCTGTTGACTCTGGTCTTTACCTGGGCATCATTGGGACCTGGATACTCTCTTATATACCTGGACCTCACCTGGACCTGGTGACTGTGGTCCCACCTGGGCCTCACCTGGACGAGGTGACTGGTTCACACCCGGACATCACCTGGACCTGGTGACTCATGTCCTCATATGGGCATCTTGGGAGTTGGTTTCTCAGTTCCACATCGGGTCCTCACCTGGACCTAGTGATTCTCCTCCCGCTCTTGGCCTCACCCTGACGTGGTGACTCTGCTCCCGACCTGGATATCACCAGGACCGGGTGACTCTAGTCCCCCTCAAGGACGCACCCGCAGCTGGGGACACTGGTCCTCAACTGGGCCTCAACAGACCTGGTGAATCTACTCCTCACTTAGGCCGCGTCTGGACCTTGTGACTCTTTTCCCACCTGGAATCAATGGGACATGGTTACTCTGTTCCCCACATGGGCCTACCCTCGACATGATAACTTTGCTCCACACTTTGGCCTCAACTGGTCCTGATGACTGTGGTCCCCCCACTTAAGCCTCAATCTGGACCTTGTGACTGTGGTCCCGAACAGGGTCTCACCTGGACTTGGTGACTCTCGTTCCCACATGAACCACACCTGGACCTGGTGACTGTGGTTTTCCTGTAGACTCACATTTACCTGGTGACCCGGTCCCCACAAGGGCCTCACCTGGATCTGGTGACTCTGGCCTGCAGGTTGGCCTCACCTGGACCTGGTGATTCTGGTCTGCACCTGAGACTACCCTGGATCTGATGACTCCGGTTCCACCTGGGCATCACCTGGATTTGGGGACTCCGGTCCCCAATCTGGGCCTCACCTGGCCCAGTTGACCATGGTCCTCAACTGGGCAAAATTGGGAACCGGGGACTCTGTTCCACAACTGGATCTCACCTGGACCAGGTGACTCTGGTCCCCCTGTGGGTCTCACCGTGCCCTAGTGACTGTGAATCCCACTTTGGACTGACTTGGACCTGCTGACCCTGTTTGCCACCTGCACCAGACCTCGAACTGTTGACTCTGGTTCTATCAAGGGCCTCCCTGGACCTGGTGATCCTGGTCCCCACCTGGGACTCACCTGGACGTGGTGACTCTTGTCACCACCGGGGACTCACCTGGACCTGGTTACTGTGTTCCACACCTGGGCCTCAAGTCGACCTGTTGACCATGGTCCCCAAGCCGGCCTCACATGGACCTGTTGCCTCTGAAGCCCACCGGGGCCTCACGTGTACCTGGTAACTCTGGTCCTCACCTGGGCCTCATCTGGACCTAGTGACTCTGGTCCCCCCTGGGCTTCACCTGGATCCGGTGACTCTGGTCCCCACCTGGATTTCACCTGGATCTGGTGACTCTGGTCCCCACCTGGACCTCTCCTGGACCTGCTGACTCTCTTTCCAACATGGACCTCACCTGGATCTGGTGATTCTGGTCCTCAGTTTGGCCTCACCTGGACCTGGTGTCTCTCGTCCCCATTTTGACCTAACTCAGAACTGCTGAATCTTGCCCCACCTAGGCCGCACGCAGACCTGGTGACTCTTGTCGCCAGCTATGCCTCAATTCGACCTGATGAATCTGGTCCTCACGTGGGCCTCACATGGACCTGGGACTCAGCTGGATAGAGGGGCTTGGTTCACACAAAGGGCTCACCTGATACTGCTGACTGTGGTCTTATTCTATGCCTCACCAGGACCTAGTGATTCTGTTCCCCATCTGGGCCTGCATGGCCCAGTGACTCTGGTCCTCACCCAGGCATCATTTGGACCTGGATACTCTATTCCACACCTGGGCCTCACTTTGACCAGGGACCTCTGGTCGCATTCCGGGCCTGAAACTAAACTGGTTACTCTGGATCCCCCTCTGGGCCTCACCCATACCTGGTGACTCTGGTTACCCCTTGCGCTTCACTTGGGCCTGTTGAATCTGCGTCCTTAGCTGGTCCGCACCTGGATCTGGTGACTGGTCGCCCACCTGGGCCTCACCTGGACTTGGTGAATCCTGTTGCCACCTGCGCCTCACCGGGACCTTGTTACTGTGGTCCCACCCGGACCTCACCTGGATCTGGTGGCTATGGTTCCCATATGGCGCTCTCCTGCTCCTGGTTCCTGTGGTCTCCATCTGGCCTCAACTAGAACACAATGACTCTGATCCATATTTGGGCCTCTCCTGGAACTATTGACTCTGGTCCTTACCTGGGCATCATTGGGACCTGCATACTCTCTTATATACCTGGGCCTCACTGGACCTGTTGACTGTGGTCCCACCTGGGCCTCACCTGGACGAGGTGACTGGTTCCCACAGGAAACTCACCTGTACCTGGTGACTCAGGGCCTCATATGGACATCATGGGACCTGGTTTCGCAGTTCCACATTGGGGCCTCACCTGGACCTAGTAATTCTCGTCCCCCCCTCTGGGCCTCACCCTGACGTGCTGACTCTGTCCCCCACCCTGGATATCACCAGAACCGGGTGACCCGGTCCCCTGTGGGACTCACCCGGAACTGGGGACACTGGTCCTCAACCGGACCTCAACAGGACCTGGTGAATCTACTCTCACTTAGGCCTCTTCTGGACCTTGTGACCCTTTTCCCACCTGGCATCAATGAGACATGGTTACTCTGTTCCCCACGTAGGCCTCAACTGGACATGATAACTTTGCTCCACACTTTGGCCTCAACTGGTCCTGATGATTCTGGTCCCCCGACCTAGGCCGCAATCTGGACCTGGTGACTGGTTCCACACCTGGGTCTCACCTGGACCTGGTGACTCTCTTTCCCACATGAACCACACCTGGACCTGGTGACGGTGGTGTTCTTGTAGACTCACATTTAATGGTGACTCTGGTCCTCACTAGGGGTTCACCTGGGTCTGGTGACTCTGGCCTGCCGGTTGGCCTCACCTGGGACCTGGTGAGTGGGGTTGCCACCAGGGCCTCAACCATACCTGGTGACTCAGGTCCCCACGTGGCTCTCTTTGACCTGATGAATCTGGTCCTTACCTGGTTATCTCCCACTCCTAGGGACTCTGGTAACCACCTGGGCCTCACCTGGATCTGCTGAATCTGGTCCCTACTGGGCCTCACATAGTCCTAGTGACTTTGATCCCCACCTGGACCTGATTGCTGTAGACACTTTCTTGGCCTCACCTGGAACTGGTGACTATAATCCTATCTGTGCATCCCCCAGAACTGGTGACTCTGGTCCTCCCATGGGCATCATTGGTACCTGGTGACTCTGTTCCACACCTAAGCCTCACCTGGACATGATGACTCTGGAACCTCTCTTGTCCTCACCGTGACCTGGTGACTCTGGTCCCCATCTGGATGTCACCGGGACCAGCTGATTCTGGCACCCCTATAGGCCTCAACCAGATCTGGTGACTCTGGTCCTCAAATGGGACTCACCTGGACTAGTGAATATGCCTTCAATCTGGGCCTCATTTGGACGTGGTGACTTTGGTCCTGACTTTGACCTCTTCTGTACCAGGTTACTCTGACTCCACCTGGCCTCACCTGTAAATGGTGACTCTGATCCTAAGCATGGCCTCACCTGACCTGGTGACTGTGGTTTCCATTGGGACCCTCACCTGGACCTCATGTCTCTGGTCCCACCTGGGCCTCGCCAGGACCTGGTGTCTCTGGTACCCACCTGCGTACCATCAGGATATGGTTACACTGTTCACTCACAGTGACCCAGCCGGACTTATTAACTCTAGTCTTCACCTGGGCCACACCTGGACATGGTGACACTGGTTCCCACCAGGGTCTCACCTGGACATGGTGATTCAGATCCCACCTGGTCCTCACCTGTAACTGGTGATTCTCGTTCCCACATGGACGTCATGTGGACCTGGTGGCTGCAATGTTTCTAGCTTCTCATGTACCTCGTTATCTGGTCCCCGCCAGGGCCTCACCGGGACCTGGTGAGTGTGGTTTGCCACCTGCACCTCACCTGGACATGGTGATTCTGGTCTGCTCCTGAGACTCCCGGGATATGGTGACTGTGGTCCCCACCTGGGCTTCACCTGGATTTGGGGACTCTGGTCCCCATCTGGTCCTCACCTGCCCCTGTTGACCATGGTACTCAACATGCATATGGGACCCGGTGACTGTGTTCCACAACTGGACCTCACCTGGACCAGGTGACTCTGGTCCCACTCTGGTCTCACCGTCCCCTAGTGACCTTGTACCCCACTTTGGCCTCGACTTGGACCTGCTGACCCAAGGTTGCCACCTGCGCCTCCCACTCGAACTGTTGACTCTGGTTCTTTGAAGGGCCTCCCCTGGACTGGTGATCCTGGTCCCCACCGTGTGCTCACCCTGGACGTGGTGACTCTTGTCACCACCCGGGCACTCACCTGGACCTGCTTACTGTGTTCCACACCTGGGCCTCAGGTAGACCTGTTGACCATGGTCCCCAAGCCGGCCTCACGTGGACCTTTTGGCTCTGATACCCGCCGGGGTCTCACGTGTTTCTGGTAACTCTGATCCTCACCTGGGCCTCATCTGGACCTAGTGACTATGGTCCCCACCTGGGCTTCACCTGGATCTGGTGACTCTGGTTCCCACCTGGACCTCTCCTGGACCTAGTGACTCTCTTTCCAACCTGGACCTCACCTGGATCTGGTGACTCTGGTCCTCAGTTTGCCTCACCTGGACCTGGTGTCTCTCGTCCCCACTTTGACCTAACTCAGAACTGCTGAATCTTGCCCCACCTAGGCCGCACCCAGACCTGGTGACTCTTGTCCCCAGCTATGCCTCTATTCGACCTGATGAATCTGGTCCTCACGGGGCCTCACATGGACGGGGACTCAACCTAGGTATAGAGTGTCTCGTGGTTCCACAAGGGGCTCACATGATACTGTTGACTGTGGTCTTATTCTATGCCCTCACCGGAACTAGTGATTCTGTTCCCCCATCTGGGCCTGCATGGCCCTAGTGACCTTGGTCCTCACCCAGGCATCATTGGGACCTGTATACTCTATTCTACAACTGGGCCTCACTTTGTCCAGGAAACTCTGGTCCCATTCTGGTCCTCAAACTAAACTGGTTACTCTGGTTCACACTCTGGTCCTCACCCTTACCTGGTGTACTCTGGTCACCCCTTGGGCTTCACTTCGGCCTGGTGAATCTGGTCCTTAGCTGGTTCCGCACCTGGCTCTGGTGACTGGTCCGCCACCTGGATCTCACCTGGACTTGGTGAATCCTGTTGCTACCTGCGCCTCACCTGGACCTTGTGACTGTGGTCCCACCTGGACCTCACAAGAATCTGGTGGCTCTGGTTCCCATATGGGGCTCTCCTGAACCTGGTCCGTGTTGTCTCCATCTGGCCTTCACCTGGAACACAATGACTCTGATACTATTTGGGCCTCTCCTGGAACTGATGACGCTGGTCCTTACCTGGGCATCACAGGGACCTGGATACTCTCTTATATACCTGGGCCTCACCTGGACCTGGTGACTGTGGTCCCACCTGGGCCTCACCTGGACGAGGTGACCTGGTTCCCACAGGGACCTCACCTGGACCTGTGACTCAGGTCCTCATATGGGCATCATGGGACCTGGTTTTTCAGTTCCACATCGGGGCCTCACCTGGACCTAGTGATTCTCGTCCCCCTCTGGGCCTCACTCTGACGTGGTGACTCTGGTCCACCCCTGGATATCACCAGAACCGGGTGACTCTGGTCCCCCTCTGGGACCTCTCCAGGAGCTGGGGACACTGGTCCTCAGCTGGGCCTCACAGGACCTGGTGAATCTACTCCTCACTTAGGCCTCCTCTGGACCTATGTGTCTCTTTCCCACCTGGCATCAATGGGACATGGTTACTCTGTTCCCCACCTGGGCCTCACCTGACTATGAAAACTTTGCTCCACACTTTGGCCTCAACTGGTCCTGATGACTCTGGTCCACCCCACCTAGGCCTCAATCTGGACCTGGTGAGTGTGGTTCCCCACCTGGGGTCTACCTGGACCTGGTGACTCTCGTTCCCACATAAACCACACCGGAGCTGGTGACTGTGGTGTTCATGTAGACTCACATTTTCCTGGTGACACCGGTCCCCACTAGGGCATTACCTGGATCTGGTGACTCTGGCCTGCAGGCTGGCCTCACCTGGACCTGGTGAGTGGGGTTGCCACCTGGGCCTCACCCATACCTGGTGACTCAGGTCACCACGTGGGCCTCTGGACCTGGTGAATCTTGTCTTACCTGGTCCTCCCCACCACGGGGAAACTGGTCACCACCTGGGAATCACCTGGACCTGGTGAATCTGGTACCCATCTGGCCTCACCCAGTCCTGGTGACTTTTTCCCCACCTGGACCTGATTGCTGTGGACTCTTTCTTGGCCTCAACGGAACTGGCGACTCTGATCCTCTGAGGTCACCCAGACTGGTGACTCTGGTCCTCACCTGGGACCATTTACCTGAAGACTCTGATCCACACCTGAGCCTCACCTGGACATGATGACACTGGAACCCTCTGGGCTTCACCCTGACATGGTGACCAGGTCCCCATCTGGATGTCACTAGACCAGGTGATCTTGTACCCCTCTAGGCCTCAACAAGATCTGGTGACTCTGGTCCTCAACTGGGCCTCACCGGGACCTAGTGAATATGCTCCACCTGGCCTCATTGGACCTGGTGACTCTGGTCCTACCTGGGCATCATCGGGACAATGTTACTCTATTCCACACTGGGATCCTGATCCTGGTAACTCTGGTCCTCTTTGGACTCTTCTGTACCAGGTGACTCTGGCTCCACCTGGCCTCACTGTAACTGGTGATTCTGATCCTAAGCATGGCCTCACCTGACTTGTGACGTTTCCCATCGGGACCTCACCTGGACCTCATGTCTCCAGCCACCTGGGCCTCACCAGGACCTGGTGTCTCTGGTACCCACCTGGGTAGCATCAGGATATGGTTACACTTCACTACAGTGACCAGGGGACCTATTAACTCTGGTCTTACCTGGGCCACACCTGGATGGTGACACTCGTTCCCACCTGGGTCTCACCTGGACATGGTGATCAGATCCCCACCTGGCCTCAGCTGTAACTGGTGATTCTCGTTCCACATGGACATCATGTCGACCTGGTGGCTGCAGTGTTTCTAGCTTCTCATGTCCTCGTGACTCTGGTCCCCACCAGGGCCTCACCGGGACCTGGTGAGTGTGGTTGCCACCTGCACCTCATGGAGCTGGTGATTCTGGTCTGCACCTGAGACTACCCTGCATCTGGTGACTGTGGTCCCCACCTGGGCTTCACCTGGATTTGGGGACTCCGGTCCCCATCTGGGCCTCAACTGGCCCTGTTGACCATGGTCCTCACTGGGCAAAATTGGGACCCGGTGACGAGTTCCACAACTGGACCTCACAGGACCAGGTGACTCTGGTCCCCCTCTGGGTCTCACCGTGCCCTAGTGACTGTGAACCCCACTTTGGCCTGACTTGGACCTGCTGACCCTGGTTGCCACCTGCGCCTGACCTCTAACTGTTGACTCTGGTTCTCTCAAGGGCCTCCCTGTACCTGGTGATCCTGGTCCGCAACTGGGCCCCACCTGAACGTGGTGACCCTTGTCACCACGTGGGACTCACCAGGACCTGCTTACTGTGTTCCACACCTGGCCTCAAGTAGACCTGTTGACCATGGTCCCCAAGGCGGCCTCACATAGACCTGTTCCTCTGATCCCCACCGGGGCCTCACGTGTACCTGGTAACTCTGGTCCTCACCTGGGCCTCATCTGGACCTAGTGACTCTGGTCCCCACCTGGGCTTCACCTGGATCTGGTGACTCTGGTCCCCACCTGGAACTCACCTGGATCTGGTGACTCTGGTCCTCAGTTTGGCCTCACCTGGACCTGATTTCTCTCGTCCCCACTTTGACCTAACTCAGAACTGCTGAATCTTGACCACCTAGGCCGCACGCAGACCTGGTGACTCTTGTCCCCAGCTCTGCCTCAATTCGACCTGATGAATCTGCTCCTCACGTTGGCCTCACATGGACCTGGGACTCAGCTGGATAGAGTGGCTCTGGTTCCCAAGGGGCTCACATGATACTGGTGACTGTGGTCCCACCTGGGCCTCACCTGGACGAGGTGACTGGTTCCCACAGGGACCTCACCTGGACCTGGTGACTCAGGTCCTCATATGGGCATCATGGGACCTGGTTTCTCAGTTCCACATCGGGACCTAACCTGGACCTAGTGATTCTCGTCCATTATGGTCCTCACCCTGACGTGGTGACTCTGGTCCCCACCTGGATATCACCAGAACCGGGTGACTCTGGTCCCCCTCTGGGACTCACCCGGAGCTGGGGACACTGGTCCTCAACTGGGCCTCAACAGGACCTGGTGAATCTGCTCCTCACTTAGGCCTCGTCTGGATCTTGTGACTCTTTTCCCACCTGGCATCAATGGGACATGGTTAGTCTGTTCCCCACCTGGGCCTCACCTGGACATGATAACTTTGCTCCACATTTTGGCCTCAACTAGTCCTGATGACTCTGGTCCCCCGACCTAGGCGTCAATCTGGACATGATTGCTGTGGACTCCTTCTTAGCCTCAACTGGAACTGGTGAATCTGATCCAGATTGAGGATCCCCAATCTGGGCCTCACCTGGCCCTGTGAACCATGGTCCTCAACTGGCAAAATTGGGACCCGGTGACTGTGTTCCACCCCTGGACCTCACCTGGACCAGGTGACTCTGGTCCCCCTCTGGGTCTCACCGTGCCCTAGTGACTGTGAACCCGACTTTGGCCTGACTTGGACCTGCTGACCCAGGTTGACACCTGCGCCTGACCTCGAACTGTTGACTCTGGTTCATTCAAGGGCTTCCCTGTCCCTGGTGATCTTGGTCCCCCCTGGGACTCACCTGGACGTGGTGACCCTTGTCACCACCGGGGACTCACCTGGACCTGGTTACTGTGTTCCACACCTGGGCCTCAAGTAGTCCTGTTGACCATGGTACCGAAGCCGGCCTCATATGGACCTGTTTCCTCTGATTCCCACCGGGGCATCACGTGTACCTGGTAACACTGGCTCTTGGGCCTCATCTGGACCTAGTGACTCTGGTCCCACCTTGGCTTCACCTGGATCTTGGTGACTCTGGTTCAACTGGGCCTCACGTGGACCTATTGAATATGCTCCATCTGGGCCTCATTTGGACTTGGTGACTCTCTTCCCTACCTGGGCTTCATCGGGACATGGTTCCACTGCATGGCCTTTAGGTTGGCCACCCTGGACCTGGTAACTGTGGTTCTACCTGGGCATCATCGGGACGTGGTTACTCTATTCCCAGTGGGACTGACTGATCGTGGTGACTCTGGTCCTGACTTTCGCCTCTTCTGTGCCATGTGACTCTGGCTCCCCTGGCTCACCTGTAAGTGGTGACTCTGATCCTAAGCATGGCCTCACCTGACCTGGTGACTGTGGTTCCATCGGGACCTCACCTGGACCTCATGTCTCTGCTCCCACATGGGCCTCACCAGGACCTGGTGTCTCTGGGTACCAACCTGGGTTAGCATCAGGATATGGTTACATGTTACACTAACAGTGACCCAGCCGGACCTATTAACTCTGGTCTCACTGGGCCACTCCTGCACATGGTGACACTCGTTCCCACCTGTGTCCTCACCTGGAAATTGTGAGTCAGATCCCCCCACCTGGTCCTAACCTGTAACTGGTGATCTCGTTCCCACATGGATATCATGTGGACCTGGGGCTGCAGGTTTCTAGTTGTCATGTACCTCGTGACTCTGGTCCCCACCAGGGCCTCACCGGGACCTGGTGAGAGTGGTTGCCAACTGCACCTCACCTGGACCTGGTGATTCTGGTCTGCACCTGAGGACTACCCCTGGATCTGGTGACTGTTATCCCACAGCTGGGCTTCACCTGGATTTGGGGACCACGGTCCCCAATATTGGCCTCACTGGACCCTTTTGACCATGGTCCTCAATGGGCAAAATCTGGGACGCGGTGACTCTGTTCCAACAAACCTGGACGTCACCTGGACCAGGTGACTCTGGTTCTTCCCCCTCGGGTCTCACCGTGCCTTCCTAGTGACTGTGAACCCCCACTTTGGACTGACTTGGAGCCTGCTGACCTGTTTGCCACCTGCGGCCATTACCTCCGAATGGTTGATCTCTGGTTCCTATCAAGGTCTCCCCTGTAACCTGTTGATTCCTGGTCCCGACCTGGGCCTCATCCTGGACGTGGTGACTCTTGGTCACCACCGGGGACATCACCTGGACTTGGCTTACATGTGTTCCACACCTGGGCCTCAAGTCAAACCTGTTTGACCATGGTCCCCAAAGCCGGCCTCACATGGACTGTTGCCTCTGTAAGCCCAACCGGGGCCTCACGTGTACCTGGTAACTCTGTCCTCCACCTGGGCCTCATCTGGTTCCTAGAGACTCTGGTCTCCACCTGCGGCTTCACCTGGATCTGCTGACTCAGGTCCCCACCTGGACTTACCTGGATCCGTGGACTCTGGTCGCCACCTGGACCTCTCCTGGACCTGGTGACTCTCTTTACAACATGGACCTCACCTGGATCTGGTGACTCTGGTCCTCAGTTTGGCCTCACCTGGAGCTGGTTGTCTCTCGTCCCCACTTGACCTAACTCAAAACTGCTGAATCTTGCCCCACCAGGCCGCATCCAGACGTGGTGACTCTTGTCCCCACTATGCCTCAATTCGACCTGATGAATCTGGTCTCACGTGGGCCTCACATGGACCTGGCACTCAGCTGGACCTGGGACTCAGCTGGATAGAGTGGCTCTGGTTCCCAAAAGGCGGTCACTGATACTGGCTGACTGTGGTCTTATTCTATGCCTCATCAGGACCTAATGAATCTGTTCCCCATCTGGGCCTGCATGGCCCTAGTGACTCTGGTCCTCACCCAGGCATCATTGGGACCTGGATACTCTATTCCACACTTGGGCCTCACTTTGACCAGGGACCTCTGGTCCCATTCTGGGCCTCAAACTAAACTGGTTACTCTGGTTCCCCCTCTGGGCCTCACCCTTACCTGGTGACTCTGGTCACCCCATGGGCTTCATTGGGCCTGGTGAATCTGGTCCTTAGGTGGTCCGCACCTGGATTCTGATGACTGGTCGCAACCTGGGCCTCTCCTGACTAGTGGAATCCTGTTGCCACCTGGGCCTCACTTGGACCTTGTGACTGTGGTCCCCCCCTTGGACCTCACCTGGATCTGGTGGCTCTGGTTCCCATATGGGCTCTCCTGCTGACCTGGTTCCTGTGGTCTCCCATCTGGCGTCACCTGGAACTCAATGACTTGATACATATTTGTGCCTCTCCTGCACCTGTTGACTCTGGTCCTTACCTGGACATCATTGGGACCTGGATACTCTCTTATATACCTGGGCCTCACCTGGACCTGGTGACTGAGGTCCACCTTGACCTCACCTGGATGAGGTGACTGGTTCCCACAGGGACCTCACCTGGTCCTGGTACTCAGGTCCTCATATGGGCATCATGGGACCTGGTTCTCAGTTCCACCATAGGGGCCTCACCTGGACCTAGTGATTTCGTCCCACTCTGGGCTCACCCTGACGTTGTGAGTCTGGTCCCCACTGGATATTACCAAAAACGGTGACTCTGGTCCCCGTCTGGGACTCACGCGGAGCTGGGGACACTGGTACTCAACTGGGCCTCAACAGGACCTGGTGAATCTACTCCTCACCAGGCCTCGTCTGGACCTGTGACTCTTTCCCACCTGGCATCAATGGGACAAGGTTACACTGTTCCCCACCTGGGCCTCACCTGGACATGATAACTTTGCTCCACACTTGGCCTCAACTGGTACTGATTACTCTGGTCCCCCCCACCTAGGCCTCAATCTGGACCTGGTGACTGTGGTCCCCACCTGGGTCTCACCTGGTCCTGGTTACTCTTGTTCCCACATGAACCTCACCTGGACCTGGTGGCTGTGGTGTTCTTGTAGACTCATATTTACCTGGTGACTCCGGTCCCACTAGGGCCTCACGTGGATCTGGTGACTCTGACATGCCAGTTGGCCTCACCGGGACCTGCTGAGTGGGTGGCCACGTGGGCCTCACCCATACTGGTGACTCCAGGTCCCCACGTGGGCATCTTGGACCTGGTGAATCTGGTCCTTACCTGGTCCTCTCCCAGACCCGGGACTCTGGTCTCCCCTGGGCCTCACCTGCACCTGGTGAATCTGGTCCCCATCTGGGCCTCACCCAGTGATGGTGACTTCGTTCCACACGTGGACCTCATTGCTGTGGACTCTTTCTTGGCCTC
Organism: Canis lupus familiaris; assembly: GCF_011100685.1. NCBI lineage: Eukaryota > Metazoa > Chordata > Mammalia > Carnivora > Canidae > Canis > Canis lupus. The sequence continues at coordinate 25,427 of NW_023331282.1, forward strand.
ACCTGGAACAGGTGACTCTGATCCTATCTACGCGTCACCCAGACCTGGTGACTCTGACCCTAACCTGGGCATCATGGTACCTGGTTGACTCTGTTCCACACCTGAGCCTCACCTGGACATGATGACTCTGGAACCTCTTCTGGGACTCACCCTGACTTGGTGAGGCTGGTCCCATCTGGATGTCCACCTGGACCAGGTGATTCTGTACCCCGATAGTTCTCAATCAGATCTGGTGACTCTGGTCTTCAACTGGGCCTCACCTGGACCTAGTGAATATGCTCCATCTGGGCCTCATTTGCACCTGGTGACTCTGGTCCCTACCTGGGCATCATCGGGACATGGTTCCACAGCATGGCCTGCAGGTTGGACTCACCTGGACATGGTAAGTCCTGTCTCTACCTGGGCATCATCGGGACATGTTTCCTCTGCATGGCCTGCCGGTGGCCTCCCCTGGACCTGTTGAGTGGGGTTGCCACCTGGGCCTCACCCATACCTGGTAGCTCAGGTTCCCACGTGTGCCTCACTTGGACCTTGTGAATCTGCTCCTTACCTGGTGCTCACCCGGAACTGGTAACTCTGGTCACCACCTGGGAATCACCTGGACCTGGTGAATCTGGTCCCCATCTGGGCCTCACCCAGTCCTGGTGACTTTGTTACCTACCTGGACCTGATTGATGTGGACTCCTTCTTGGCCTCACCTAGAACTGGTGACTCTGATCCTAACTGGGCCTCACCCAGATCTTCTGACTCTGGTCCTCACCTGTGGACCATTATGACCTGGATACTCTGTTCCACACCTTACCTCACCTGGACATGATGACTCTGGATCGCTCTGGGCCACAGCCTGACATGGTGACTCTGGTCCGCATCTGGATGTCACCTAGACCAGGTGAATCTGGTACCCCTCTAGGCCTAAACTAGCCCGGGGGAATCTGGTCCTCAACTCCTCCTCACCGGGCCCTAGTGAATATGCTCCCCACCTGCGCCTCATCTGGACGTGGTGACTCGGGTTCTACTTGGGCATCATCGGGACATGGTTACTCTATTCCCCACTGGGACTGACCTGATCCTGGAAACTCTGGTCCTGACTTTGGCCTCTTCTGTACCAGGTGACTCTGGCTCCACCTGGGCCTCACCTGTAACTTGATACTGTGATCCTAAGCATGGCCTCACCTGACCTGGTGACTGTGGTTCCCATCGAGACTTCAACTGGACCTCATGACTCTGATCCCACCTGGGCCTCACCAGGACATGGTGTCTCTGGTATCCACCTGGGTAGCATCAGGATATGGTTACACTGTTCTCTAACAGTGACCAACCCGGACCTATTAACTCTGGTCTTCACCTGGGCCACACCTGGACCTGGTGACTCTGGTCCTCAGTTTGGCCTCACCTGGACCTGGTGTCTCTCGTCCCCACTTTGACCTAAGTCAGAACTGCTGAATCTTGCCCCACCTAGGCCGCACGCAGACCTCGTGACTCTTGTCCCCAGCTCTGCCTCAATTCGATCTGATGAATATGGTCCTCACGTGGGCCTCACATGGACCTGGGACTCAGCTGGATAGAGTGGCTCTGGTTCCCACAAGGGGCTCACCTGACACTGCTGACTGTGGTCTTATTCTATGCCTCACCAGGACCTAGTGATTCTGTTCCCCATCTGGGCCTGCATGGCTCTAGTGACTCTGGTCCTCACCCAGGCATCATTGGGACCTTGATACTCTATTCCACACCTTGGACTCACTCTGACCACGGACCTCTGGTCCCATTCTGGGCATCAAACTAAACTGGTTACTCTGGTTGCCCCTCTGGGCCTCACCCTTACCTGGTGACTCTGGTCACCCCTTGGGCTTCACTTGGGCCTGGTGAATCTGGTGCTTAGCTGGTCCTCACCTGGCTCTGAAGACTTGTCGCCACCTGGGCCTCACCTGGACCTGGTGAATCCTGTTGCCACCTGCGCCTCACCAGGACCTTGTGACTGTTGTCCTACCTGGACCTCACCTGGATTGGTGGCTCTGGTTGCCATATGGGGCTCTCCTGGACCTGGTTCCTGTGGTCTCCATCAGGCATCACCTGGAACAAAATGACTGTGATAAATATTTCGGCCTCTCCTGGACCTGTTGACTCTGGTCCTTACCTGGCCATCATTGGAACCTGGAGACTCTCTTATATACCTGGGCCTCACCTTGACCTGGTGACTGTGGTCCCACCTGGGCCTCATCTGGACGAGGTGCCTGGTTCCCACAGGGACCTCACCTGGACCTGGTGACTCAGGTCCTCATATGGGCATCATGGTAACTGGTTCTCAGTTTCACATCGGGGCCTCACCTGGACCTAGTGATTCTCGTCCCCCTCTGGGCCTCACCCTGACGTGGTGACTCTGCTCCCCACCTGGATATCACCAAAACCGGTGACTCTGGGCCCCCTCTTGGACTCAACTGCACATGGAGACACTGGTCCTCAACTGGGGCTCAACAGGACCTGGTGAATCTACTCCTCATTTAGGCCTCGGCTGGACCTTGTTACTCTTTTCCCACCTGGAATCAATGGGACAAGGTTACTCTGTTCCTCACCTGGGCCTCACCTGGACATGATAACTTTGCTCCACACTTTGGCCTCAGCTGTTCCTGATGACTTGGTCCACCCACCTAGGCCTCAATCTGGACCTGGTTCCTGTGTTCCCCACCTGGGTCTCACCTGGACCTGGTGACTCTCGTTCCCAAATGATTCACACCTGGACCTGGTGACTGTGGTGTTCTTGTAGACTCCCATTTACCTGGTGACTCCGGTCCCCACTAGGGACTCACCTGGATCTGGTGACTCTGGCCTGCAGGATGGCCTCACCTGGACTGGAGAGGGGGGTTGCCACCTGGGCCTCACCCATACCTGGTGACTCAGTTCCACACGTGGGCCTCGTGGACCTGGTGAATCTGGTCCTTACCTGGTCCTCTCCCAGACCCGGGGTCTGTGGTCACTACCTCGCCTCTCCTGGGCCTGGTGAATCTGGTCCCCATCTGGGCCTCACCCAGTCCTGGTGACTTTGTTCCCCACCTGGACCTGATTACTGTGGACTCCTTCTTGGCCTCACCTGGAACTGGTGACTCTGATCCTGTCTGCGCGTCACCCAGACCTGGTGACTCTGGTCCTCACCTGTGGACAATTATGACCTGGATTCTCTGTTCCACATGTGTGCCTTACGTGGACATGATAACTCTGGATCCCTTCTGGGCCTCAGCCTGACATGGTGACTCTGGTCCCCATCTGGATGTCACCTAGACCAGGTGAATCTGGTACCCCTCTAGGCCTCTACTTGACCTGGTGACTCTGGTCCTCAACTGGGCCTCACCGGGACCTAGTGAGCATTCTCCCAACCTGCGCCTCTTCTGGACCTGGTGACTCTGGTTCTACCTGGGCATCATCGGGACATAGTTACTCTATTCCCCACTGGGACTGACCTGATCCTTGTAACTCTGATCCTGACTTTGGCCTCTTCTGTACCAGGTGACTGTCGCTGCACATGGGCCTCACCTGTAACTGGTGACTCTGATCCTAAGAATGGCCTCACCTGACGTGGTGACTGTGGTTCCCATCGGGACCTCACCTGGACCTCATATCTCTGGTCCCACCTGGGCCTCACCAGGACCTGGCCCAGAGTCATCATGTCCAGGTGAGGCTAACATGGTGACTCTGGTCCCCATCAGGATGTCACCTAACCAGGTGAATCTGGTACACCTCTAGGCCTCAAGTAGACCTGGTGACTCTGGTCCGCAACTGGGCCTCACAGGGACCTAGTGAATATGCTCCCACCTGCGCCGATTCTGGACCTGGTGACTCTGGTCCCTACCTTGGCATCAGTGGGACAGGGTTCTTCTTCATGGCCTGCAGGTTGGCCTCACCTGGACCTGGTGATTTGGGTGCCTCCTGTGCGATTGCTGTGGACACCTTCTGGTGCTCACCTGGAACTGGTGACTCTGATACTAACTGGGCCTCACCCAGATCTGGTGACTCTGGTCCTCACCTGTGGACCATTATGAACTGGATACACTGTTCCACACGTGAGCCTCACCTGGACATGTTGACTCTGGATCCCCTCTGGGCCTCAGCCTGACATGGTGACTCTGGTCCCCATCTGGATTTCACCTAGACCAGGTGAATCTGGTACCCCTCTAGACCTCAGCTTGACCTCGTGACACTGGTCCTCAACTGGGCCTCACCGGAACCTAGTGAATATGCTCCCCATCTGCGCCGCATCTGGGCATAGTGACTCTGGTTTTACCTGGGCATCCTCGGGAAATGGTTACTGTATTCCCCACTGGGACTGACCTGATTCTGGTAACTCTGATCCTGACTTTGGCCTCTTCTGTACCAGGTGACTCTGGCTCCACCTGGACCTCATCTGTAACTTGTGATTCTGATCCTAAGCATGGCCTCACCTGACCTGGTGACTGTGGTTCCCATCGGGACCTCACCTGGACCTCAGGTCTCTGGTTCCACCTGGGCCTCACCAGGACCTGGTGTCTCAGGTACCCACCTGGGTAGCATCAGGATAGGGTTACACTGTTCACTAACAGTGACCCAGCTTGACCTATTAAATCTGGTCTTCACCAGGGCCACACCTGGACATGGTGACACTGGTTCCCACCTGGGTCTCACCTGGACATGGTGAGTCGGTTCCCCACCTGGCCCTCACCTGTAACTGGTGATTCGCGTTCCCATATGGACATCATGTGGACCTGGTTGCTGCAGAGTTTCTTGTTTCTCATGTACCTCGTGACTCTGTCTCCTCCAGGGCCTCATCTGGACCTGGTGAGTGTGGTTGACACCTGCACCTCACCTGGACTTCGTGATTCTGCTCTGCACCTGAGACTACCCTGGATCTGGTGACTGTGGTCCCCACCTGGGCTTCACTTGGATTTGGGGACTCCGGTCCCCATCTGGGCCTCACCTGGCCCTGATGACCATGGTCCCCAACTGGGCAAAATGGGGACCCGGTGAGTGTGTTCCACAACTGGACCTCACCTGGACAATGTGACTCTGGTTCCCCTCTGGGTCTCACCATGCACTAGTGACTGTGAACCCCACATTGGCTTTACTGGGACCTGCTGACCCTGGTTGCCACCTACGCCTGACCTCGAACTGTTGACTCTGGTTCTTTCAAGGGCCTCCCCTGTACCTGGTGATCCTGGTCCCCACCTGGGCCTCACCTGGACGTCGTGACTCTTGTCACCACCGGGGACTCACCTGGACCTGCTTACTGTGTTCCACTCCTGGGCATCAGGTAAACCTGTTCACTATGGTCCCGAAGCCGGACTCTCATGGACCTGTTGCCTCTGATCTCCACCGGGGCCTCACGTGTACCTGGTAACTCTGGTCCTCACCTGGGCCTCATCTGGACCTAGTGACTCTGGTCCCCACCTGGGCTTCACCTGGATCTGATGACTCTGGTCCCCACCTGGAATTCACCTGGATCTGGTGACCCTGGTCCCCACATGGACCTCACCTGGATCTGGTGACTCTGGTCCTCAGTATGGCCTCACCTGGACCTGGTGTCTCTCATCCCCACTTTGACCTAACTCAGAACTACTGAATCTTGCCCCATCTAGGCCGCACAAAGACCTGGTGACTCTTGTCCCCAGCTATGCCTCAATTCGACCTGATGCATCTGGTCCTCACGGGGGCCTCACATGGACCTGGGAGTCAGCTGGATAGAGTGGCTCTGGTTCCCACAAGGGGCTCACCTGATACTGCTGACTGTGGTCTTATTCTATGCCTCACCAAGACCTAGTGATTCTGTTCCCCATCTGGGACTCCATGGCCATAGTGACTCTGATCCTCACCCAGGCATCATTGGGACCTGGATACTCTATTCCACACTGGGCCTCACTTTGACCAGGGACCTCTGGTCCCATTCTGGGCCTCAAACTAAACTGGTTACTCTGCTTCCCCCTCTGGGACTCACCCTTACCTGGTGACTCGGGTTACCCCTTGGGCTTCACTTGCGCCTGGTGAATCTGGTCCTTAGCTGGTCCGCACTTGGATGTGGTGACTGTTCGCCACCTGGGCCTCACCTGGACTTGGTAAATCCTGTTGCCACCTGCGCCTCACCTGGACCTTGTGACTGTGGTCCCACCTGGACCTCACCGGGATCTGGTGTCTCTGGTTCCCATATGGGGCTCTCCTGGACCTGGTTCCTGTGGTCTCCATCTGACCTCACCTGGAACACAATGACTCTGATCCATATTTCGGCCTCTCCTGTACCTGTTGACTCTGGTCCTTACCTGGGCATCATTGGGACCTGAATACTCTCTTATATGTCTTGGCCCCACCTGGCCCTGGTGACTGTGGTCCCACATGGGCCTCACCTGGACAGGTGACTGGTTCCCACAGGGACCTCACCTCGACCTGGTGACTCAGGTCCTCATATGGGCATCATGGGACCTGGTTTCAGTTCCACATCGGGGCCTCACCTGGACCTAGTGATTCTCGTCCCCCTCTGGGCCTCAACCTGACGTGGTGACTCTGGTCCCCACCTGGATATCACCAGAACCGTGGGACTCTGGTCCCCCTCTGGGACACACCCGGAGCTGGGGACACTGGTCCTCAGCTGAGCCTCAACAGGACCTGGTGAATCTCCTCCTCACTTAGGCCTCGTCTGGACCTTGTGACTCTTTTCCCACCTGGCAGCAATGGGACATGGTTACTCTGTTCCGCACCTGGGCCTCACATGGACATGATAACTTATCTCCGCACTTTGGCCTCAACTGGTCCTGATGTCCCTAGTCCCCCAACCGAGGCCTCAATTTGGACCTGGAGACTGTCGTCCCCACCTGGGTCTCACCTGGACCTGGTGACTCTCGTTCCCACATGAACCACACCTGGACCTGGTGACTGTGGTGTACTTGTAGACTCACATTTACCTGGTGACTCCGGTCCCCACTAGGGCCTCACCTGGATCTGGTGACCTCGGCCTGCAGGTTGGCCTCACTTGGACCTGGTGAGTGGGGTTGCCACCTGGGCCTCACCCAAACCTGGTGACTGAGGTTCCCACGTGGGCCTCTTTGACATGTTAATCTGGTCCTTACCTGGTCCTCTCCCAGACCCGGGGACTCTGCTCACCACCTGGGCCTCACCTGGAGCTGGTGAATCTGGTCCCCATCTGGGCCTCACCCATTCCTGGTGACTTTGTTCGCCACCTGGACCTGATTGTTGTGGACTCCTTCTTGGCCTCACCTGGAACTGGTGACTCTGATCGTATCTCCACGTCACCCAGATCTGGTGACTCTGGTCCTCACCTGGGCATCATTGGTACCTGGTCACTCTGTTCCACACCTGAGCCTCACCTGGACATGATGACTCTGGAACCTCTCTGGGCCTCACCCTGACCTGGTGACCCTTTTCCCCATCTGGATGTCACCTGGTCCAGGGGATTCTGGTACTCCTCTAGGACTCAATCAGATCTGGTGACTGTGATCCTCAACTGGGCCTCAAATGGACCTAGTGAATATGCTCCATCTGGGCCTCATTTGGACTTGGTGACTCTGGTACCTACCTGGGCATCATCGGGACATGTTCCACTGCATGGCCTGCAGGTTGGCCTCACCTGGACCTGAGAACTCTAGTCCCTACCTCGGCATCATCTGGACATGGTTCCTCTGCATGGCTTGCAGGTTGGCCTCACTTGTTTCTGGTGAGGGGGGTTGTCACATGGGCCTCACACATGCCTGGTGACACAGGTCCCCACTTGGGCCTCACTTGGACCTGGTGACTCTGGTCCTTACCTGGTCCTCACCCGGAACTCGTAACTCTGTTCACCACCTGGGAATAACCTGGACCTGGTGACTCTGGTCCCCATCTGGATGTCACCTGGACCAGGTGTTTCTGATACCCCTCTAGGCCTCAACCAGAACTGGTGACTCTGGTCCTCAACTGGGCCTCACTGGGACCTAGTGAACATGCTCCCCACCTGCGCCTCATCTGGACCTGGTGACTCTGGTTCTACCTGGGCATCATCGGGACCTGGTTACTCTATTCCCCACTGGGACTGACCTGATCCTGGTAACATTGGTCCTGACTTTGGCCTCTTCTGTACTTAGTGACTCTGGCTCCACCTGGGCCTCAGCTGTAACTGGTGACTCTGATCCTAAGCATGGCCTCACCTGACCTGGTGACTGTGGTTCCCATCGGGACCTCACCTGGACCTCATGTCTCTGGTCCAACCTGGGCCTCACCAGGACCTGGTGTCTCAGGTACCATCCTTGGTAGCATCAGATATGGTTACACTGTTCACTAACAGTGACCCAGCCGGACCTATTAACTCTGGTCTTCACCTGGGCCACACCTGGACATGGTGACACTCGTTCCCACCTGGGTCTCACCTGGACATGATGAGTCGTATCCCCACCTGGTCCTCACCTGTAACTTGTGATTCTCGTTCCCACATGGACATCATCTGGACATGGTGGCTGCAGTGTTTCTACCTTCTCATGTACCTCGTGACTCTGGTCCCCACCAGGGCCTCACCGGGACCTGGTGAGTGTGGTTGCCACCTGCACCTCACCTGGACCTGGTGATTCTGGTCTGCACCTGAGACTACCCTGGATCTGGTGACTGTGGTCCCCACCTGGACATCACCTGGATTTAGGGACTCCGGTCCCCATCTGGGCCTCACCTGGCCCTGTTGATCAAGGTCTCATCTGGGCAAAATTGGGACCCGGTGACTGTGTTCCACAACTGGACCTCACCTGGACCATGTGACACTGGTTCCCCTCTGGGCCTCACCGTACCCTAGTGACTGTGAACCCACTTTGGCCTGACTTGGACCTCCTGACCCTGGTTGCCACCTGCGCCTGACCTCGAACTGTTGACTCTGGTTCTTTCAAGGGCCTCCCCTGGACCTGGTGATCCTGGTCCCCACCTGGGACTTACCTGGACGTGGTGACCCTTGTCACCACCGGGGACTCACCTGGACCTGCTTACTGTGTTCCACACCTGGGCACAAGTATACCTGATCACCATGGTCCCCAAGACAGAATCACATGGACCTTTTGCCTCTGATCCCCACCGGGGCCTCACGTGTACCTGGTAACTCTGGTCCTCACCTGGGTCTCATCTGGACCTAGTGACTCTCGTCCCCACCTGGGCTTCACCTGGATCTGGTCACTCTGGTCCCCACCTGGAATTCACCTGGATCTGGTGACTCTGGTCCCCACCTGGACCTCACCTGGATCTGGTGACTCTGGTCCTCAGTATGGCCTCACCTGGACCTAGTGTCTCTCATCCCCACTTTGACCTAACTCAGAACTGCTGAATCTTGCCCCATCTAGGCCGCACCCAGACCTGATGACTCTTGTCCCCAGCTATGCCTCAATTCGACCTGATGAATCTGGTCCTAACGTGGGCCTCACATGGCCCTGGGACTCAGCTGCATAGAGTGGCGCTGGTTCCCACAAGGGCCTCCCCTGATACTGGTGACTGTGGTCTTATTCTATGCCTCAACAGGAACTAGTGATTTTGTTCCCCATCTGGGCCTGCATGGCCTTAGTGACTCTGGTCCTCACCCAGGCATCATTCGGACCTGGATACTCTATTCCACACCTGGGCCTCACTTTGACCCGGGATCTCTGGTCCCATTATGGGCCTCAAACTAAACTGGTTACTCTGGTTGCCCCTCTGGGCCTCACCCTTACCTGGTAACTCTAGTCACCCCGTGGGCTTCACTTGGGGCTGGTGAATCTGGACCTTAGCTGGCTTTCACCTGGATGTGGTGACTGGTCGCCACCTGGGCCTCACCTGGACTTGGTAAATCCTGTTGCCACCTGCACCTTACCTTGACCTTGTGACTGTGGTCCCACCTGAACCTCACCTGGACCTGGTGACTGTGGTGTTCTTGTAGACTCACATTTACCTGGAGACTCTGGCTCCCACCTGGATCTGGTGACTCTTGCCTGCAGGTTGTCCTCACCTGGACCTGGTAACTCTAGTCCCTAGATGGGCATCTTCGGGACGTGGTTCCACTGCAAGGCCTGCAGGATGGCCTCACCTGGACCTGGTGGGTGGGGTTACCACTTGGGCCTCACCCATACTAGGTGACACAGATCCCCACGTGGGTCTAACTTGGATCTGGTGTATCTGGTAATTCTGGTCACCACCTGAGAATCACCTTGACTTGGTGAATCTGGTAAATCTGGTCACCACCTGGGAATCACGTGGACCTGGTGAATCTGGTCCCCATCTGGGCTTCACCCAGTCCTGATGACTTTGTTCCGCACCTGGACCTGATTGCTGTGGACTCCTTCTTGACCTCACCTGGAACTGGTGACTCTGATCCTAACTGGGCCTCACCCAGATATGGTGACTCTGGTCCTCACCTATGGAAAATTATGACCTGGATACTCTCTTCCACACCGGAGTCACACCTGCACATGATGACTCTGGAACCTCTCTAGGCCTCACCCTGACCTGGTGATTCTGGTCCCCATCTGGATTTCACCTGGTCCAGGTGATTCTGGTACCCCTCTAGGGTCAACCAGATCTGGTGACTCTGGTCCTCACCTGGGCCTCACCTGGACCTAGTGAATATAATCCATCTGGGCCTCTTTGGACCTGGAACTCTGGTCCCTACCTGGGCATCATCGGAACATGGTTACTCTGCATTGCCTGCAGGTTGGCCTCACCTGGACCTGGTGAGTGTGGTTGCCACCTGGGTCTCACCCATACCTGGTGACACGGGTCCCCACGTGGGCCACACTTCGACCTGGTGAATCTGGTCCTTACCTGGTCCTCACCCGGAACTGGTAACTCCGGTCATCATCTGGGAATCTCCTGGACCTTGTGAATCTGGTCCCCATCTGGGCCTCCCCAGTCCTGGCGACTTTGTTCCCCACCTGGACCTGATTGCTGTGGACTCCTTCTTGGCCTCACCTGGAACTAGTTACTCTGATCCTAAGTGGGCCTCACATAAATCTGCTGAATCTGGTCTTAACCTGTGGACCATTATGACCTGGATACTCTGTTCCACATCTGAGCCTCACCTGGACATGATGACTCTGGAACCACTCTGGGCCTCACCCTGACCTTGTGACTCTGGTCCCCATTAGGATGTAACCTGGACCAGGGGATTCTGGTACCCCTCTAGGCCTCAACCAGATCTGGTGACTCTGGTCCTCAACTGGGACTCACCTGGACTTAGAGAATATGCTCCATCTTGGCCTCATTTGGACCTGGTGACTCTGGTCCCTACCTGGGCATCATCGGACATGGTTCTACTACATGGCCTGCAGGTTGGCCTCACCTGGAACTGGTGAGTGGGATTGTCACCTGGGGCTCACCCATACCTGGTGACTCAGGTCCCCATGTCGGCCTCTTGGACCTGGTGATTCTGGTCCTTACCTGGTCCTCTCCCAACCTGGGGTCTCTGGTCATCACCTGGGCCTCACCTGGACAAGGTGAATCTTGTCCCCATCTGGGCCTCACCCAGTCCTGTTTACTTTGTTCCGCACCTGGACCTGATTGCTGTGGACTCTTTCTTTGCCTCACCTGGAACTGGTGACTCTGATCCTATCTGCGCGTCACCCTAGATCTGGTGACTCTGGTCCTCATCTGGGCATCATTGGTACCTGGTGACTCTGTTCAACACCTGAGCCTCACCTGGACATGATGACTCTGGAACCTCTCTGGGCCTCACCCTGACCTGGTGACTCTGATTCCCAATCTGGATATCACCTTGACCAGGTGATTCTGGTACCCCTCTGGGCCTCAACCAGATCTGGTGACCCTGGTCCTCAACTGGGCCTCACCTGGACCTAGTGAATTTGCTCGATCTGGGCCTCATTTGGACCTGGTGACTCTGGTCCCTACCTGGGCATCATCGGGACATGGTTCCACTTCATAGGCCTGCAGGTTGGCCTCACCTGGACCTGGTAACTCTGGTTGCTACATGGGAATCATCGGGACACGGTTCCTATGCATGGCCCGAAGGATGGCCTCTCCTGGACCTGGTGAGTGTGGTTGCCATCTGTGCATCACCCATACCTGGGGACACAGGTACCCACTTGGGCCTCACTTGGACCTGGTGAATCTGGTCCTTACCTGGTCCTCAGCCGGAACTGGTAACTCTGGTCACCACCTGGGTATCACCTGGACCTGGTGAATCTGGTCCCCATCTGGGCCTCACCCAGTCCTGGTGACTTTGTTCCCCACCTGGACCTGATTGCTGTGGACTCCTTCTTGGCCTCACCTGGAACTGGTGACTCTGATCCTAACTGGACCTCAACCAATCTGGTGACTCTGGTCCTCACCTGGGGACCATTATGACCTGGATATTCTGTTCCACACCTGAGCCTCACCTGGACATGATAACTTTGCTCCACACTTGGGTCTCAAATGGTCCTGATGACTCTGGTCCCCCTCCTAGGCGTCAATCTGGACCTGGTGACTGTCGTCCCCACCTGGGCCTCACCTGGACCTGGTGAGTGTGGACCCACCTGGGCCTCACCTGGACGAGGTGACTGGTTCCCACAGGGACCTCACCTGGACCTGGTGACTCAGCCCCTCATATGGGCTTCATGGGACCTGGTTTCTCAGTTCCACATCGGGGCCTCACCTGGACCTAGTGATTCTCGTCCCCCTGTGGGCCTCACCCTGAAGTGGTGACTCGGGTCCCCACCTGGATATCACCAGAACGTGGTGACTCTGGGCCCCCCTCTGGGACTCAACTGGACCTGGGGAAAGTGGTTCTCAACTGGGCCTCACAGGACTTGGTGAATCTACTCCTCACTTAGGCCTCGTCTGGACCTTGTGACTCTTTTCCCACCTGGCATCAATGGGATATGGTTAATCTGTTCCCCACCTGGGCGTCACCTGGACATGATAAGTTTACTCCACACTTTGGCCTCAACTGGTCCTGATGACTCTGGACCCCCAACTAGGCCTCAATCTGGAACTGATGACTGTGGTCCCCACCAGGGTCTCACCTGGACCTGGTGACTCTCGTTCCCACATGAACAACACTTGGACCTGGTGACTGTGGTGTTCTTGTAGACTCACATTTACCTAGTGAAACAGGTCCCCACTAGGGCCTCACCTGGATCTGGTGACTCTGGCCTGCAGTTTGGCCTCACCTGGACTGGTGAGTGGGGATGCCACCTGGGCCTCACCCATACCTGGTGACTCAGGTCCCCACGTGGGCCTCTTGGCCCTGGTGAATCTGCTCCTTACCTGGTCCTTTCCCAGTCCCGGGGACTCTGGGAACCACCTGGGGCTCACGTTGACCTGGTGAGTCTGGTCCCCATCTGGGCCTCACGCAGTCCTGTTGACTTAGTTCCCCACCTGGGCCTGATTGCTGTGGACTCATTCTTGGCCTCACCTGGAACTGGTGACTATGATACTATCTGCGCGTCACCGAGATCTGGTGACTCTGGTCCTACCCTGGGCATCATTGGAACCTGTTGACTCTGTTCCACACCTGAGCCTCACCTGGACATGATGACTCTGGAACCTCTCTGGGCCTCACCCTGACCTGGTGACTCTGGTCTCCATCTGGATGTCACCTGGACCAGGTGATTCGGGTACCCCTCTAGGACTCAACCAGGTCTGGTGACTCTGGTCCTCAACTGGGCCTCACTGGGACCTAGTGAATACGCTCCCCAACTGTGCCTCATCTGGACCTGGTGACTCTGGTTCTACCTGGGCATCATCGGGACACGGTTACTGCATTCCGCACTGGGACTGACCTGATCCTTGTAACTCTGGTCCTGATTTGGCCTCTTCTGTACCAGGTGACTCTGGGTCCACCTTCGGTTCACCGGTTCCTGGTGACTCTAATCCTAAGCATGGCCTCAACTGACCTGGTGACTGTGGTTCCCATCGGGACCCTCACCTGGACCTCATGACTCTGGTCCAACCTGGGCCTCACCAGGACCTGGTGTCTCTGGTTCCCACCTGGGTAGCATCAGGATCCGGTTACACTGTTCACTAACAGTGACCCAGCCGGACCTATTAACTCTGGTCTTCACCTGGGCCACACCTGTACATGGTGACACTGGTTCCCACCTGGGTCTCACCTGGACATGGTGAGTCGGATCCACAACTGGTCCTACCCTGTAAATGGTGATTCTCGTTCCAAATGGGCATCATGTGGACCTGGTGGCTGCAGTGTTTCTAGCTTCTCATGTACCTCGTGACTCTGGTCCCCCACCAGGGACTCACCGGGACCTGTTGAGTGTGGTTGCCACCTGCACCTCACCTGGAGCTGGTGATTCTGGTCTGCACCCGAGACTACCCTGGATCTGCTGACTGCGGTCCCCACCTGGACTTCACCTGGATTTGGGGATTCCGGTCCCCATCTGGGCCTCACCTGGCCGTGTTGACCATGGTCCTCAACTGGGCAAAATTGGGACCCGGAGACTGTGTTCCACAACTGGACCTCACCTGGACCATGTGACTCTGGTCCCCCTCTGGGTCTCACCGTGCCCTAGTGACTGTGAACCCACTTTGGCCTGACTTGGACCTGCTGACCCTGGTTGCCACCTGCGCCTGACCTCGAACTGTGACTCTGGTTCTTTCAAGGGCCTCCCCTGTACCTAGTGATCCTGGTCCCCAACTGGGCCTCAACTGGACGTGGTGACCCTTGTCACCACCGGGGACTCACCTGGAACTGCTTACTGTGTTCCACACCTGGGCCTCAAGTACACCTGTTGACCATGGTCCCCTTGCACGCCTCACATGGACCTTTTGCCTCTGATTCCCACCGGGTCCTCACGTTTACCTGGTAACTCTGGTCCTCACCTGGGCCTAATCTGGACCTAGTGACTCTGGTCCCCACCTGGACTTCACCTGGATCTGGTGACTCTGGTCCCCCACCTGGACCTCACCTGGATCTGGTGACTCTGGTCCTCACTTTGGCCTCACCTGGACCTGGTGTCTCTCGTCCCACTTTGACCAAACTCAGAACTGCTGAATCTTGCCCCACCTAGGCCGCACCCACACCTGGTGACTCTTGTCCCCAACTATGCCTCAATTCGACCTGATGAATCTAGTCCTCACGTGGGCCTCACATGGACCTGGGACTCAGCTGGATAGAGTGGCTCTGGCTCCCACAAGGGGCTCACCTGTTACTGCTGACTGTGGTCTTATTCTATGCCTCACCAGTACCTAGTTATTCTGTTCCACATCTGGGCCTGCCATGTCCGCTAGTGACTCTGGTCCTCACCCAGGCATCATTGGGACCTGGATACTCTATTCCACATCTGGGTCTCACTTTGACCAGGGATTTCTGGTCCCATTCTGGGCCTCAAACTAAATGGTTTACCCTGGTTCCCCACTCTGGTCCTCACCCTTACTTGGTTACTCTGGTCACCCCTTGGGCTTCACTTGGGCCTGGTGAGTCTGGTCTTTAGCTGGTCCTCACCTGGATCTGGTGATTCGTCGCCACCTGGGCCTACCTGGACTTGGTGAATCCTGTTGCCACCTGTGCCTCAAATGGACCTGTGACTGTGGTCCCACCTGGACACTACCTGGATCTTGTGGCTCTGGTTCCCATATGGGGCTCTCCTTTACCTGGTTCCTGTGATCTCCATCTGGCCTCCCATGGAACACAATGACTCTGATCCATATTGGGCCTCTCCTGGACCTGTTGACTCTGGTCCATCCCTGGGCATCATTAGGACCTGGATACTCTCTTATATACCTGGGCCTCACCCTGGACCTGGTGACTGTGGTCCCACCTGGGCCTCACCTGGATGAGGTGACTGTTCCCACAGGGACCTCTCCTGGACCTGGTTGACTCAGGTCCTCATATGGGCATCATGGGACCTGGGTTCTCAGTTCCACATCGGGGCCTCACTTCGACCTAGTGATTCTCGGCCCCTCTGGGCCTCACCCTGACGTGGTGACTCTGGTCCCCACCCTGGATATCACCAGAACCGGGTGACTCTGGTCCCCAATCTGGGACTCAACCGGACCTGGGGACACTGTTCCTCAACTGGGCCTCAACAGGACGTGGTGAATCTACTCCTCACTTAGGCCTCTTCTGGACCTTGTGACTCTTCCCACCTGGTATCAATGGGAAATGGTTTATTCTGTTCCCCACCTGGGCCTCAACTGACATGATAACTTTGCTCCACACTTTGGCCTCAAATGGTCCTTATGACTCTGGTCCCAAACCTAGGCCTCAATCTGGAACTGGTGACTGTGGTCCCCACCTGGGTCTCACCTGGATCTGGTGACTCTCGTTCCCACATGAACCACACCTGGACCTGGTGACTGTGGTGTTCTGGTAGACTCAGATTTACATGGTGACTCTGGTCCCGCTAGGGCCTCACACGTATCTGGTGACTCTGGCCTGCAGGTTTGCCTCACCTGGACCTGGTGAGTGGGGTCGCCACCTGGGCCTCACCCATACCTGGTGACTCAGGTCCCCACGTGGGCCTCTTCTACCTGGTGAATCTGGTCCTTACTTGGTCCTTTCCTAGACCCGGGGACACTGGTCACCACCTGGGCTTCACCTAGACCTGGTGAATCTGGTCCCCATCTGAGCCTCACCCAGTCCTGGTGACTTTGTTCCCCACCTGGACCTGATTGCTGTGATCTCTTTCTTGGCCTCACCTGGAACTGGTGACTCTGATCCTATACTGGGTCACCCAGACCTGGTGACTCTGGTCCTCACCTGGGCATCATTGGTACCTGGTACTCTGTTCCACACCTGAGCTCACCTGGACATGATGACTCTGGAACCCTCTGGGCCTCACCCTCCTGGGACTCTGGTCCCCATCTGGATGTCACGGACCAGGTGATTCTGGTACCTCTAGGCTCAACACCTGGTGACTCTGGTCCTCAACTGGGCCTCACCTGGACTAGTGAATATGATCAACTGGCCTCATTGGACCTGGTGACTCTGGCCCATGACATTAGGGATAGGTCAATGCATGGCTGCAGGTTGGCCTCACTGGACCTGG
>NW_023331283.1:0-42351 GCF_011100685.1 Canis lupus familiaris
CAGGTCCAGGAGAGGTCCAATGGGGGACCAGAGTCACCAGATCCAGGTGCTTCCAGGTGGGGACCAGAGTCCACCATCCATCTGAGGCCCAGCTGAGACCAGAGTTACGAAATACATGTGAGGCCCCTGGGGATCAGAGGCAACAGGTCCTTGTGAGGCCGGCTTGGGGACCTTGGTGAACAGGTCTATTTGAGGCCCAGGTTTGGAACACAGTAACCAAGTCCAGGTGAGTCCCCGGTGGTGACAAGTTTCATCACGTCCAGGAGAGGCCCAGGTTGGGACCAGGATCACCAGGTCCAGGCCCTGGAAAGAACCAGAGTCAACATTTCGAGGTCAGGCGCAGGTGGCAGCCATGGTCAGAAGGGCCAAGACAGGCCAAAGTGGGGTTCACAGTCACTAGGGCACGGTGAGAACGAGAGGGGGCCAGAGTCATCTGGTCCAGGTGAGGTCCAGTTGTGGAACACAGTCACCGGGTCCCAATTTTGCCCAGTTGAGGACCATGGTCAACAGGGTCAGGTGAGACCCAGTTGGGGACCAGAGTCCCCAATCCAGGTGAAGCCCAGGTGGGGACCAGAGTCACCAGATCCAGGTGAAGCCCAGGTGGGGACCACAGTCACCAGATCCAGGGTAGTCTCAGGTGCAGACCAGAATCACCAGGTCCAGGTGAGGTGCAGGTGGCAACCACACTCACCAAGTCCCGGTGAGGCCCTGGTGGGGACCAGAGTCACGAGGTACATGTGAAGCTAGAAACACTGCAGCCACCAGGTCCACGTGATGTCCATGCTGGAATGAGAATCACCAGTTACAGGTGAGGACCAGGTGGGGATCCGACTCACCATGTCCAGGTGATACCAAGGTTGGAACCAGTGTCACCATGTCCAGGTGTGGCCCAGGTGAAGACCAGAGTTAATAGGTCTGGCTGGGTCGCTATTAGTGAACAGTGCAACCATATCCTGATGCTACCCCTGTGGGTACCAGAGACACCGGGTCCTGGTGTGGCCCAGGTGGGACCAGAGACACGAGGTCCAGCTGAGGTCCCGATGGGAACCACAGTCTCCAGGTCAGGTGAGGCCATGCTTAGGATCAGAGTCACCAGTTACAGGTGTGGCCCAGGTGGAGCCAGAGTCACCTGGTACCGAAGAGGCCAAAGTCAGGACCAGAGTTACCAGGATCAGGTCAGTCCCAGTGGGGAATAGAGTCACCATGTCTCGATGATGCCCAGGTAACCAGAGTCAACACGTCCAGATGAGTCGCAGGTGGGGAGCATGCTCACTAGGTCCCAGTGAGTCCAAGTGAGGACCAGATTTACCAGGTCAAGTTGAGGCCTAGAGGGGTACCAGATTCACCTGGTCTAGGTGACATCCAGATGGGGACCAGAGTCATCATGTCAGGCTGAGGCCCAGAGGGATCTAGAGTCATCATGTCCAGGTGAGGCTCAGGTGTGGAACAGAGTATCCAGGTCATAATGGTCCACAGGAAGGAACAGAGTCACCGATCTGGGTGAGGCACAGTTAGGATCAGAGTCACCAATTCCAGGTGAGGCCAAGAAGGAGTCCACAGCAATCAGGTCCAGGTGGGGAGCAAAGTCACCAGGACTGGATGAGGCCCGGATGGGGACCAGATTCTCCAGGTCCATGTGATTCCCAGGTGGTTACCAGAGTTACGAGTTCCGGGTGAGGACCAGGTAAGGACCAGATTCACCAAGTCCAAGTGAGGCCCACGTGGGGACCTGTGTCACCAGGCATGTGAGACCCAGGTGACAACCCCACTCACCAGGTCCAGGTGAGGCCAACCTGCAGGCCAATGCAGAGGAACCATCTCCCGATGATGCCCAGGTAGGGACTAGAGTTACCAGGTACAGGTGAGGCCAAACTGCAGGCCATGCAGTGGAACCATGTCCCGATAATGCCCAGGTAGGGACCAGAATCACCAGGTCCAATGAGGCCCAGATGGAGCATATTCACTAGGTCCAGGTGAGGTCCAGTGGAAGACCAGAATCACAGATCCAGGTGAAGTCCAGGTGGGGACCAGAGTCACCAGATCCAGGTGAAGCCCCGGTGGGGACCAGAGTCACTAGGTCCAGATGAGGCCCAGGTGAGGATCAAAGTTACCAGATACACGTGAGGCCCGGTGGGGATCAGAGCCAAAAGGTCCACGTGAGGCCGGCTTGGGGACCATCGTCAACAGGTCTACGTGAGGCCCAGGTGTGGAACAAAGTAATCATGTCCAGGTGAGTCCCCGGTGGTGAGAAGAGTCACCACGTCCAGTTGAGGACCAATTGGGGACCAGGATCACCAGGTACAGGGAGGCCCTTGAGAGAACCAGAGTCAACAGTTTGAGGTCAGGCGCAGGTGGCAACCAGGGTCAGCAGGTCCAAGTCAGGCCAAAGTGGGGTTCACAGTCACTAGGGCAAAGTGAGACCCAGAGGGGGACCAGAGTCACCTTGTCCAGGTGAGATCCAGTTGTGCAATACAGTCACCGGGTCCCAATTCTGCACAGTTGATGACCATGGTCAACAGGGCCAGGTGAGGCCCAGATGGGGACCGGAGTCCCCAAAATCAGGTGAAGCCCAGGTGGGGACCACAGTCACCAGATCTAGGGTAGTCTCAGGTGGAGACCAGAATCACCAGGTCCTGGTGACGTGCAGGTGGCAACCACACTCACCAAGTCCCGGTGAGGCCCCGGTGGGGACCAGAGTCACGAGGTACATGAGAAGCTAGTAACACTGCAGCCACCAGGTCCACATGATGTCCATGTGGGAACGAGAATTACAAGTTACAGGTGAGGAGCAGGTGGGGATCCGAGTCACCATGTCCAGGTGAGACCCAGGTGGGAACCAGTGTCACCATGTCTTCGTGTGCCCCAGGTGAAGACCAGAGTTATTAGGTCCGGCTGGATGAGTGTTAGTGAACAGTGTAACCATATCCTGATGCTACCCAGATGGGTACCAGAGACACCAGGTCCTGGTGAGGCCCAGGTGTAACCGGAGACATGAGGTCCAGGTGAGGTCCCTATGGGAACCACAGTCACCAGGTCAGGTGAGGCCATGCTTAGGATTTGAGTCACCAGTTACAGGTGAGGCCCAGGTGGAGCCAGAGTCACCAGGTCCAGATGAGGCAAAGTGTGGGAGCATATTCACTACGTCCCGTTGAGGCCTAGTAGAGGACCAGAGTCACCAGGTCTAGTTGAGGCATGAGGGGTACCAGATTCACCTGGACTAGGTGCCTTCCAGATGGGACCAGAGTCACCATGTCAGGGAGAGGCCCAGAGGGGATCCAGAGTCATCATGTCCAGGTGAGTCTCAGGTGTGGAACAAAGTATCCAGGTCATAATGGTCCACAGGTGAGGACCAGAGTCAACAGATCTGGGTGAGGCCCAGTTAGGATCAGAGTCAACAGTTCCAGGTGAGGCTAAGAAGAGTCCACAGCAATCAGGTCCAGGTGGGGAAAAAAGTCACGAGGACTGGGTGAGGCCCAGATGGGGACACAGATTCACCAGGTCCAAGTGATTCCCAGGTGGTGACCAGAGATACCAGATTCACCAGGTCCAGGTGATTCCCAGGTGGTGACCAGAATTACCAGATACACCAGGTCCAAGTCAGGCCCACGTAGGGGCCTGTGTCACCAGGTATGCGTGAGGCCCAAGTGGCAACCCCACTCACCAGGTCCAGGTGAGGCCTACCTGCAGGCCATGCAAAGTAACCGGGTACCGATAATGCCAAGGTAGGGACCAGAGTTACCAGGTCCAGGTGAGGACAACCTGCAGGCCATGCAGTGGAACCAGGTCCCCATGATGCCCAGGTAGGGACCAGAGTAACCAGGTCCAAATGAGGCCAAGATGGAGCATATTCACTAAGTCCAGCCGAGTCCCAGTTGAGGACCAGAGACACCAGATCTGGTTGAGGCCTAGAGGGGTACCAGAATCACCTGGTCCAGGTGACATCCAGATGGGGACCAGAGTCACCAGGTCAGGGTGAGGCCCAGAGAGGTTTCAGAGTCATCATGTCCAGGTGTGGCTCAGGTGTGGAACAGAGTCACCAGGTACCAATGATAACCAGGTGAGGACCAGATTCACCAGGCCTGAGTCACGCGCAGAGAGGATAAGAGTCACCAGTTCCAGGTGAGGCCAAGAAAGATTGCAAAGCAATCAGCTCCAGGTGGGGAACAAAGTCACCAGGACTGGGTGAGGCCCAGATGGGGACCAGATTCACCAGGTCCAGGTGATTCCCAGGTGGTGACAAGGGTTACCTGTTCCGGGTGAGGACCAGGTTAGGACCAAGTTCACCAGGTCCAAGTGAGGCCCACGTGAGACCTGTGTCACCAGGTATGGGTGAGGCCCAGATGGCAAGCCCACTCTCCAGGTCCAGGTGAGGCCTATCTGCAGGCCATGCAGAGGAACCGTGTCCCGATGATGCCCAGGTAGGGACCAGAGTTACCAGGTCAAGAAGAGGCCAACCTGCAGACCATTATGTGGAACCATGTCCCGATGTTGCCCACGTAGGGACCAGAGTCACCAGGTCCAAATGAGGCACAGATGGAGCATATTCACTAGGTCCAGGTGAGGCCCAGTTGACGACCAGAGGCCCCAGATCTGGTTGAGGCCCAGAGGGGTACCTGATTCACCTGGTCTAGGTGACATCCAGATGGGGACCAGAGTAACCATGTCAGGGTGAGGCCCAGAGTGGATCCAGAGTCATCAGTCCAGGTGAGGCTCAGGTGTGGAACAGAGTATCCAGGTCATAATTGTCCACAGGTGAGGACCAGAGTCACCAGATCTGGGAAAGGCCCAGTTACGATCAGAGTTACCACTTCCAGGTGAGGCCAAGAAGGTGTCCACAGCAATCAGGTCCAGGTGGGGAACAAAGTCACCAGGTCTAGGTGATGCCCAGGTGATGACCACATTTACCAGTTCCGGGTGAGGACTAGGTAAGGACCAAATTCACCAGGTCCAAGTGAGGCCCACGTGGGACCTGTGTCAACAGGCATGGGTAAGACCCAGGTGGGAACTCCACTCACCAGGTCAAGATGAGGCCTACCTGCAGGCCATGCTGAGGAACCATGTCCCGATGATGCCCAGGTAGGGACCAGAGTTACCAGGTCCAGGTGAGGCAAACCAGCAGGCCATGCAGTGGAACCATTTCCAGATGATGCCCAGTGAGTGACCAGAGTCACCAGGTCCAAATGAGGCCCAGATGGAGCATATTCACTAGGTCCAGGTGAGGCCCAGTTGAGGACAAGAGTCACCAGATCTGGTTGAGGCCTAGAGGGGTTCCAGAATCCCCTGGTCCAGGTGACATCCAGATGGGACCAGATCACCAGGTCAGGGTGAGGCCCAGAGAGGTCCAAGAGACATCATGTCCAGTTAAGGCTCAGGTGTGGAACACAGTAACCAGGTACCAATGATGCCCAGGTGAGGACCAGAGTCACCAGGTCTCGGTGACGCACAGATAGGATCAGAGTCACCAGTACCAAGTGAGGCCAAGAAAGAGTCCAGAGCAATCAGTTCCAGGTGGGAAACATAGTCCCAGGACTGGGTTAGGCCCAGATGGGGACCAGATTCACCAGGTCCACGTGAGGCCCAGGTTGTGACCAGATTCCCGGGTCTGGGAGAAGACCAGGTAAGGGCCAGATTCACCAGGTCCAAGAGGCCCACGTGCAGACCTGAGTCCAGGTATGTGTGAGGCCCAGGTGGCATCCCACTAACCAAGTCCAGGTGAGGCCAACCTGCAGGCCAGAGTCACCAGATCGAGGTTAGGCCCTAGTGGGGACCGGAGTCACCAGGTAAATGTGAGTCTACAAGTACACCACAGTCACCAGGTCCAGGTGTGGTTCATGTGGGAACGAGAGTCACCAGGTCCAGGTGAGACCCACGTGGGGACGACAGTCTCCAGGTCCAGATTGAGGCCTCGGTTGGGGGACCAGGTTCAGGACCAGTTGAGGCCAAAGTGCGGAGCAAAGTTATCATGTCCATGTGAGGCCCAGGTGCGGAACAGAGTAACCATGTCCCATTGTTGCCAGGTGGGAAAAGAGTCACAAGGTCCAGACGAGGCCTAAGTGAGGAGTAGATTCACCAGGTCCTGTTGAGGCCGAGTTGAGGACCAGTGACCCGCTCCGGGTGAGTCCCGAGGGGGACCAGAGTCACCCGGTTCTGGTGATATCCAGGGGGGGACCAGAGTCAGCACGTCAGGGTGAGGCCCAGAGGGGGACGAGAATCACTAGGTCCAGGTGAGGCCCCGATGTGGAACTCAGAAACCAGGTCCCATGATATCCATATGAGGACCTGAGTCACCAGATCCAGGTGAGGTCCCTGTGGGAACCAGTCACCTCGTCCAGGTGAGGCCCAGGTGGGAACACAGTCACCAGGTCCAGGTGAGGCCCAGGTATATAAGAGAGTATCCAGGTCCCAATGATGCCCAGGTAAGGACAAGAGTCAACAGGTCCAGAGAGGACAAATATGGATCAGAGTCATTGTGTTCCAGGTGAGGCCAGATGGAGACCACAGGAACCAGGTCCAGGAGAGCCCCATATGAGAACCAGAGCCACCAGATCCAGGTGAGGTCCAGGTGGGACCACAGTCACAAGGTCCTGGTGAGGTGCAGGTGGCAACAGGATTCACCAAGTCCAGGTGAGACCAGGTGGCGACCAGTCACCAGATCCAGGTGAGGACCAGCTAAGGACCAGATTCACCAGGTCCAAGTGAAGCCCAAGGGTGACCAGAGTCACCAGGTAAGGGTGAGGCCCAGAGGGGATACCAGAGTAACCAGTTTAGTTTGAGGCCCAGAATGGGACCAGAGGTCCCTGGTCAAAGTGAGGCCCAGGTGTGGAATAGAGTATCCAGTTCCCAATGATTCCATGGAGGACCAGAGACACTAGGGCTATGCAGGCCCAGATGGGGAACAGAATCACTAGGTCCTGGTGAGGCATAGAATAAGACCACAGTCACCAGTATCAGGTGAGCCCCTTGTGGGAACCAGAGCCACTCTATCCAGCTGAGTCCCAGGTCCATGTGAGGCCCACGTGAGGACCAGATTCATTAGGGCAAATTGAGGCATAGCTGGGGACAAGAGTCACCAGGTCTGGGTGCGGCCTAGGTGGGGCAAGATTCAGCAGTTCTGAGTTAGGTCAAAGTGGGGACGAGAGACACCAGGTCCAGGTGAGGCCAAACTGAGGACCAGAGTCACCAGATCCAGGTGAGGTCCATGTTGGAAAGAGAGTCACCAGGTCCAGGAGAGTTCCAGGTGGGGACCAGAGTCACCAGATCCAGGTGAAGTACAGGAGGGGACCAGAGTCACCAGATCCAGGTGAAGCCCAGGTGGGGACCAGAGTCAATAGGTCCAGATGAGGCCCAGGTGAGGACCAGAGTTACCAGGTACACGTGAGGCCCCGGTGGGGATCAGAGGCAACAGGTCCATGTGAGGCCGGCTTGGGGACCATGGTCAACAAGTCTACTTGAGGCCCAGATGTGGAACACAGTAAGCAACTCCAGGTGAGTACGCGGTTGTGACATGTGTCACCATCCAGGTGAGTCCCAGGTGGGACCAGGATCACAAGGTACAGTGTAGGCCCTTGAAATACCAGAGTCAACAGTTCGAGGTGAGGCGCAGGTGGTAACCAGGGTCAGCAGGTCCAAGTCAGGGCAAAGTTGGGATTACGGTCACTAGGGCGCTGTGAGACCCAGAGGGAGACCAGAATCACCTGGTCCAGGTGAGGTCCAGTTGTTGAACACAGTCACCGGGTCCCAATTTTGCCCAGTTGAGGACCATGGTCAAGAGGGCCAGGTGAGGCTCAGATGGAGACCGGAGTCCCCAAAGCAGGTGAAGCCCAGGTGGGGACCATAGTCACCAGATCCAGGGTAGTCTCAGGTGCAGACCAGAATGACCAGGTCCACGTGAGGTGCAGGTGGCAACCACACTCACCAGGTCCCGTGAGGCCCTGGTGGGGACCAGAGTCACGAGGTACATGAGAAGCTAGAAACACTGCAGCCACCAGGTC
This sequence comes from Canis lupus familiaris, assembly GCF_011100685.1. Lineage (NCBI taxonomy): Eukaryota > Metazoa > Chordata > Mammalia > Carnivora > Canidae > Canis > Canis lupus. The sequence goes on from NW_023331283.1 coordinate 7,992, forward strand.
CACATGATGTCCATGTGGGAACGAGAATCACCACTTAGATGTGAGGACCCGTGGATCCGACTCACCATGTCCAGGTGAGACCCAGGTGGGAACCAGTGTCACCATGTCCAGGTGTGGCGAGGTGAAGACCAGAGAATAGGTCCGGCTGGGTCACTGTTAGTGAACAGTGTAACCATATCCTGATGCTACCCAGGTGGGTACGAGAGACACCAGTCCTGGTGAGGCCCAGGTGAGACCAGAGACATGAGGACCAGCAGGTCCCGATGGGAACCACAGTCACCAGGTCAGGTGAGGCCATGCTTAGGATCAGAGTCACCAGTTACAGGTGAGGCCCAGGTAGAGCCAGAGTCACCTGGTACAGAAGAGGCCAAAGTCAGGACCAGAGTTGCCATGATCAGGTCAGTCCCAGTGGGGAATACAGTAACCATTCCCGAGGATGCCCAGGTAAACCAGAGTCACCATGCCAGATGCGGCGCTGGTGGGGAGCATGTTCACTAGGTCCCGGTGAGGCCCACTTGGGCCCAGAGTCACCAGGTCAAGTTGAGGCCTAGAGGGGTACCAGATTTACCTGGTCTAGGTGAATCCAGATGGGGACCAGAGTCACCATGTCAGGCTGAGGCCCAGAGGGGATCCAGAGTCATCATGTCCAGGTGAGGCTCACGTGTGGAACAGAGTATCCAGTTCATAATGGTCCACAGGTGAGGACCAGAGTCACTAGATCAGGGTGAGGCCCAGTTAGTATCAGAGTCACCAGTTCCAGGTGAGGCCAAGAGGAGTCCACATCAATCAGGTCCAGTTGGGGAACAAAATCACCAGGAATGGATGACCCCCAGATGGGGACCAGATTCACCAGGTCCAGGTGATTCCCAGGTGGTGACCTGAGTTACCAGTTTCCGGGTGAGGACCAGTAAGGTCCAGATTCAACAGGTCCAAGTGAGGCCCACGTGGGACCTGTGTCACCAGGCAGGGCGCAGTCCCAAGTGGCAACCCCACTCACCAGTTCTAGTGAGGCGAACCTGCAGGCCATGCAGAGGACCCTGTCCCGATGATGCCCAGGTAGGGACTAGATTTAACAGGTCCAGGTGAGGCCAACCTGCAAAACCCTGCAGTGAAACCATGTCCCGATGATGCCGAGGTTGGGAGCAGAATCACCAGGTCCAATGAGACCCAGATGGAGCATATTTACTAGGTCCAGGTGTGGTGCAGTGGAGTACCAGAGTCACAAGACCTGGTTGAGGCCTAGAGGGGTACCAGAATCACCTGGTCAAGGTGACATCCAGATGGGGACCAGAGTCACCATGTCAGGATGAGGCCCAGAGAGGTTCCAGAGTCAACATGTCCAGGTGAGGCTCAGGTGTGGAACAGAGTCACCAGGTACCAAAGATGCCCAGGTGAGGACCAGAGTCACCAGGTCTGGGTAATGCCCAGATAGGATCAGAGTCACCAGATAGGATCAGAGTCACCAGTTCAAGGTGAGGCCAAGAAATAGTGCACAGCAATCATCCAGGTGGGGAACAAAGTCACCAGGACTGGGTGATGCCCAGATGGGGACCACATTGACCAGGTCCAGGTGAGGCCCAGGGGTGACCAGAGACCCGGGTATGGGAGACGACCAGGTCTCCCATAGACCAGATTCACCAGGTCCAAGAGGCCGACGAGGGGCCTGTGTCCCCAGGTACGGGTGAGGCACAGGTGGCAACCACACTCACCAGGTCCAGGAGAGGCCATCTTTCGCGCCATGCGAGGAACCGTGTCCCGATGATGCCCATGTAGGAACCAGAGTTACCAGGTCCAGGTGATGCCACCTGCAGGCCATGCAGTGGAACCATGTACCGATGATGCCGAGGGAGGGACCAGAGTCACCAGGTACAAATGAGGCCCAGATGGAGCATATTCACTAGGTCCAGGTGAGGCCCAGTTGAGGACCAGAGTCACCAGATCTGGTTGAGGCTCAGAGGGGTACCATAAAATCGCCTGCTCCAGGTGACATCCAGATGGGGACCAGAGTCCACCAGGACAGGGTGAGGCCCAGAGAGGTTCCAGAGTCATCATGTCCAGGTTAGGCTCAGGTGTGGAACTGAGTCACCAGGTACCAAGATGCCCACATGAGGACCAGAGTCACCAGGTCTGGGTAATGCCCAGATAGTATCAGAGTCACCAGATAGGATCAGAGTCACCAGTTGCAGGTGAGGCAAAGAAAGAGTCCACAGCAATCAGTTCCAGGTGGGGAACAAAGTAACCAGGACTGGGTGAGGCCCAGATGGGGACCAGTTCCCCTTCTCCAGGTGAGGCCCAGGTGATGACCAGAGTCCCCAGGTTGGGAGAAGACGAGGGTAAGGACCAGATTCACCAGGTCCAAGAGGCCCACGTGGGGACCTGAGTCACCAGGTATGGGGTGAGCCACAGGTGGCAATCCCACTCACCAGGTTCAGGTGAGGCCAACCTGCAGGCGGTGCGCGGAACCATGTGCCGATGATGCCCAGGTAGGGACCCGAGTCACCAGGTCCAAATAAGGCCAACATGGAGCATATTCACTAAGTCCACGTGAGGCCCAGTTGAGGACCAGAATCACCAGATATGCTTGAGGCCTAGATGGGAAACAGAATCACCCAGTCCGGGTTACCTCCTAATGGGGACCAGAGTCACCAGGTCAGGGTGAGGCCCAGAGAAGTTCCAGAGTCATCATGACCAGGTGAGGCTCAGGTGTGGAACAGAGTCAGCAGTTAGGAATGATGCCCATGTGAGGACCAGAGTCAACAGGTCTGGGTGACGCGCAGATAGGATCAGAGTCACCAGTTCCAGGTGAGGCCAAGAAAGAGTCCACAGCAATCAGGTCAAGGTGTGGAACAAAGTCACCAAGAATGGGTGAGGCCCAGATTGGGACCAGATTCACCAGATCCAGGTGAGGCCCAGGTGGTGACCAGAGTCATCGGGTCTGGGAGAGGACCAGGTAAGGACCAGATTCACCAGGTCCAAGAGGCTCACATGGGGACCTGAGTCACCAGGTATGGGTGAGGCCCTAGTGGCAACGCACTCACCAGGTCCAGGTAAGGCCAACCTGCAGGCCAGAGTCATCAGATCCAGGTGAGGCCCTAGTGGGGACCCGAGTCACCAGGTAAATGTGAGTCTACAAGAACACCACAGTCACCAGGTCCAAGTGTGGTTCATGTGGGAACGAGAGTCACCAGGTCCAGGTGAGACCCAGGTGGGGACCATAGTCACCAGGTCCAGATTGAGGACTAGGTAGGGGGACCAGAGTCATCAGGACTTGTTGAGGCCAAAGTGTGGAGCAAAGTTATCATGTCCAGGTGAGGCCCAGGTGGGGAACAGAGTAACCATGTCCCATTGATGCCAGGTGGGAAAAGAGTCACAAGGTCCAGACGAGGCCTAAGTGAGGAGTAGATTCACCAGGTCCTGTTGAGGCCCAGCTGAGGACAAGTGTCGCCAGCCACGGGTGAGTCCCAGAGGGGGACCAGAGTCACCCGGTTCTGGTGATATCCAGGTGGGAGCCAGAGTCAGCACGTCAGGGTGAGGCCCAGAGGGGACGAGAATCACTAGGTCCAGGTGAGGCCTCGATGTGGAACTGAGAAACCAGGTCCCATGATGCCCATATGAGGACCTGAGTCACCAGGTCCAGGTGAGGTCCTGTGGGAACCAGTCACCCGGTCCAGGTGAGGCCCAGCTGGGACCAGAGTCACCAGGTCCAGGTGAGGCCCAGGTATATAAGAGAGTATCCAGGTCCCAATGATGCCCAGGTAAGGACTAGAGTCAACAGGTCCAGGAGAGGCCCAAATATGGTTCAGAGTCATTGTGTTCCAGGTGAGGCCAGATGGAGACCACAGGAACCAGGTCCAGGAGAGCCCCATATGGGAACCAGAGCCACCAGATCCAGGTGATGTCTGGGTGGAACCACAGTCACAAGGTTCAGGGGAGGCGCAGGTGGCAACAGGTTTCACCAAGTCCAGGTGAGGCCCAGGTAGCGACCGGTCACCAGATCCAGGAGCGGAACAGCTAAGGACCAGATTCACCAGGCCCAAGTGAAGCCCAAGGGGTGACCAGAGTCACCAGGTAGGGGTGAGGCCCAGAGGGGGAACCAGAGTAACCAGTTTAGTTTGAGGCACAGAATGGGACCCTAGGTCCCTGGTGAAAGTGAGGCGCAGATGTGGAATAGAGTATCCAGATCCCAATGATGCCTGGGTGAGGAAAAGATTTACTAGGGCATGCAGGCCCAGATGGGGAACAGAATCACTAGGTCCTGGTGAGGCATAGAATAAGACCACAGTCAGCAGTATCAGGTGATCCCCTTGTGGGAACCAGAGCCACTCTATCCAGCTGATGTCCCAGGTCCTTGGAGGCCCACGTGAGGACCAGATTCATCAGGTCGAATTGAGGCATAGCTGGGGACAAGAGTCACCAGGTCTGCGTGCGGCCTAGGTGGCAAGATCAGCAGTTCTGAGTTAGGTCAAAGTGGGGACGAGAGACACCAGGTCCAGGTGAGGCCAAACTGAGGACCATAGTAACCAGATCCAAGTGAGGTCCATGTTGGAAAGTGAGTCACCAGGTCCAGGAGAGGTTCAGGTATGGACCAGAGTCACCAGTTCCAGGTGAAATCCAGGTGGGGACCAGAGTCACCAGTTCCAGGTGAAGCCCAGGTGGGGACCAGAGTCACTAGGTCCAGATGAGGCCCAGGTGAGGACCAGAGTCACCAGATCTGGGAGAGGCCCAGTTGTGATCAGACTTACCACTTCCAGGTGAGGCCAAGAAGGTGTCCACAGCAATCAGGTCCACGTGGGGAACAAAGTCACCAGGACTAGGTGATGCCCAGGTGGTGACCAGATTTACCAGTTCCGGGTGAGGACTAGGTAATAGGATCAGAGTCACCAGTTCAAGGTGAGGGCAAGAAAGAGTCCAGAGCAATCAGGTCCAGTTGGGGAACATAGTCACCAGGACTGGGTTAGGCCCAGATGGACCAGATTCACCAGGTCCAGGTGAGGCCCATGTTGTGACCAGATTCCCCGGGTCTGGGAGAAGTCCAGGTAAGGGCCAGATTCACCAGGTCCAAGAGGCCCATGTGGGGACCTGAGTCACCAGGTAAGGGTGAGGCCAGGTGGCATCAACTAATCAAGTCCAGGTGAGGTCAACCGCAGGCCAGAGTCACCAGGACCAGGGAGGCCCAAGGGTGACCAGAGTCACCAGGTAAGGGTTAGGTTAAGAGGGGGAACCAGAGTAACCAGTTTAGTTTGAGGCCCAGAATGGGACCAGCGGTTCCTGGTAAAGAGTGAGGCCCAGGTGTGGAATAGAGTATCCAGGTCCCAATGATGCCTGAGTGAGGACCAGAGTCACTAAGGCCATGCAGGCCCAGATGGGGAACAGAATCACTAGGTTCTGGTGAGGCATAGATAAGACCACATTCAGCAGTATCAGGTGAGCCCCTAGTGGGACCAGAGCCACTCTTTCCAGCTGAGTCCCAGGTAAATGATGAGGTCCACGTGAGGACCAAGATTCATCAGGTCGAATTGAGGAATAGCTAGGGACAAGAGTCACCAGGTCTGGGTGCGTAATAGGTGGGGCAAGATTCAGCAGTTCTGAGTTAGGTCAAAGTGGGAAAGAGAGGACACCAAGTCCAGGAGAGGTCCAGATGGGATCAGAGTCACCAGATCCAGGTGAAGTCCAGATGGGGACCAGAGTCTCCAGATCAGGTGAAGCCCAGGTGGGGACCAGAGTCTGTAGGTCAAGATGAGGCCCAGGTGAAGACCAGAGTTACCAGGTACACGTGAGGCCCCGGTGGGGATCAGAGGCAACAGGTCATGTGAGGCCGGCTTGGGGACCATGGTCAACAGCTCTACTTGAGGCCCAGGTGTGGAACACAGTAAGCAGGAGTCCAGGTGAGGTCCCCATGGTGACAAGAGTCACCACGTCCAGGTGAGGCCCAGGTTAGGACCAGGATCACCAGGTACAGGGGAGGCCCTTGAAAGAACCAGAGTCAACAGTTCGAGTTCAGGCGCAGGTTTCAACCAGGGACAGCAGGTCTAAGTCAGGGGAAAGTGGGGTTCACAGTCACTAGGGAATGGTGAGACCCAGAGGGGCACCAGAGTCACGTGGTCCAGGTTGAGGTCCAGTTGTGGAACACAGTCACCGCGTCCCAATTTTGCCCAGTTGAAGACCATGGTCAACAGGGCCTGGTGAGCCTCACATGGGGACGAGAGTCCCCAAATCCAGGTGAAGCCCAGGTGGGGACCACAGTCACCAGATCCTGGGTAGTCTCAGGTGCAGACCAGAATCACCAGGTCCAGGTGAGGTGCAGGTGGCAACCACACTCACCAGGTCCCGGTGAGGCCCTGGTGGGGACCAGTGTCACGAGGTACATGACAAACTAGAAACACCGCAGCCACCAGGTCCACATGATGTCCATGTGGGAACGAGAATAAACAGTTATAGGTTAGGACCAGGTGGGTATCTGACTCACCATTTCCAGGTGAGACCCAGGTGGGAACGAGTGTCACCATGTCCAGGTGTGGCCCAGGTGAAGACCAGAGTTAATAGGTCCGGCTGGGTCACTGTTAGTGAACAGTGTAACCATATCCTGATGCTACCCAGGTGTGTACCAGAGACACCAGGTCCTGGTGAGGCCCAGGTGGGACCAGAGACATGAGGTCCAGGTGAGTTCCCGATGGGAACCGCAGTCACCATGTCAGGAGAGGCCATGCTTTGGATCAGAGTCACCAGTTACAGGTGAGGCCCAGGTGGAGCCAGAGTCACCTGGTACAGAAGAAGCCAAAGTAAGGACCAGAGTTACCAGGATCAGGTCAGTCCCAGTGGGAAACAGAGTAACCATGTCCCGATGATGCCCAGGTAGACCCAGCGTCACCAGGTCCAGATGAGGCGCAGGTGGGGAGCATATTCACTAGGTCTCGGTGACACCCAGTTGAGGACCAGTGTCACCAGGTCTATTTGAGCCCTAGAGGGGTACCAGATTCACCTGGTCTAGGTGACATCCAGATGGGGACCAGAGTCACCATGTCAGGCTGAGTCCCAGAGGGGATCCAGAGGCAGCATGTCCAGGTGAGGCTCAGGTGTGGAACAGAGTATCCAGGTCATAATGGTCCACAGGTGAGGACCAGAGTCACCAGATCTGAGTGAGGCCCAGTTAGGATCATAGTCACCAGTTCCAGGTGAGGCCAAGAAGGAGTCCACAGCAATCAGGTCCAGGTGGGGAAGAAAGTCAACAGGACTGGGTGAGGCCCAGATGGGGACCAGATTCACCAGGTCCAGGTGATTCCCAGGTGGTGACCAGGGTTACCAGGTCCGGGTGAGGACCAGGTTAGGACCAGATTCACCAGGTTCAAATGAGGCCCACGTGGTGACCTGTCACCAGATACAGGTGCGGACCAGCTAAGAACCAGATTCACCAGCCGCAAGTGAAGCCCAAGGGGTGACCAGTGTCACCAGGTAAGGGTGAGGCCCAGAGGGGGAACCAGAGTAACCAGTTTAGTTTGAGGCCCAGAATGGGACCAGAGTTCCCTGGACAAAGTGAGGCCCAGGTGTGCAATAGAGTATCCAGGTCCCAATGATGCCTGGGTGAGGACTAGAGTCACTAATGCCATGAAAGCCCAGATGGGGAACAGAATCACTAGATCCTGGTGAGGCATAGAATAAGAACACAGTCAGCAGTATCAGGTGAGCCCCTTGTGGGAACCAGAGCCACTCTATCCAGCTGAGTCCCAGGTTCATGTGAGGCCGACGTGAGGACCAGATTCATCAGGTCGAATTGAGGCATAGCTGGGGACAAGAGTCATGAGGTCTGGGTGCGGCCTAGGTGGGGCAAGATTCAGCAGTTCTGAGTTAGGTCAAAGTAGGGACAAGAGACACCAGTCCAGGTGAGGCCAAACTGAGACAAGAGTCACCAGATACAGGTGAGTTCCAGGTGGGGACCAGAGTCAGGAGATCCATGTGAAGTCCAGGTGGGGACCAGAGTCATTAGGGGCAGATGAAGCCCAGGTGAGGACCAGAGTTACCAGGTACACGTGAGGCCCCGGTGGGAATCAGAGGTAACAGGTCCATGTGAGGCGAGCTTGGGGACTATGGTCAAGAGGTGTAATTGAGGCCCAGGTGTGGGACACAGTAAGCAGGTCCAGATGAGTCCCCGGTGGTGACTAGAGACACCACGTGCAGGTGAGGCCCAGGTGGGCATCAGGATCACCGGGTATAGGGGAGGCCCTTGAAAGAACCAGAGTCAACAATTCGAGGTCAGGCACAGGTGGCAACCAGGGTCAGCAGGTCGAAGTCAGGCCAAAGTGGGGTTCACAGTGACTAGGGCATGGTGAGACCCAGAGGGGGACCAGAGTCACCTGGTCCAGGTGAGTTCCAGTTGTGGAACACAGTCACAGTGTCCCAATTTTGCCCAGTTGAGGACCATGGTCAAAGGGCCAGGTGAGGCCCAGATGGGGACCGGGGTACCCAAATCCAGGTGAAGCCCAGGTGGGGACCACAGTCACCAGATCCAGGGGAGTCTCAGGTGCAGACCAGAATCACCAGGTCCAGGTGTGGTGCAGGTGGCAACCACACTCACCAGGTCCCGGTGAGGCCCTGGTGGGGACCAGAGTCACGAGGTACATGAGAAGCTAGAAACACTGCAGCCACCAGGTCCACATGATGTCCATGTGGGAACGAGAATCACCAGTTACAGGGGAGGACCAGGTGGGGATCCGACTCACCATGTCCAGGTGAGACCGAGGTGGGAACCAGTATCACCATGTCCAGGTGTGGCCCAGGTGAAGGCCAGAGTTAATAGGTCCCGCTGAGTCACTGTTATTGAACAGTGTAACCATATCCTCATGCTACCGAGGTGGGTACCGAGACACCAGGTCCTGGTGAGGCCCAGTTGGGACCAGAGACATGAGGTCCAGGTGAGGTCCCGATGGGAACCACAGTCACCAGGTCAGGTGAGGCCATGCTTACGATCAGAGTCACCAGTTACAGGTGAGGCCCAGGTTGAGCCAGAGTCACCTGGTACAGAAAATGCCAAAGTCAGGAATAGTGTTACCAGGTCAGGTCACTCCCAGTGGGGAATAGAGTAACCATGTCCCGATGATGCACACGTAGAACCAGAGTCACCATGTCCAGATGAGGCGCAGTTGGGGAGCATATTCACTAGGTCCCGGGGAGTCCCAGTTGAGGACTAGAGTCACCAGGTTTGGTTGAGGCCTAAAGGGGTACCAGATTCACCTGGTCTAGGAGACATCCAGATGGGGACCAGAGTCTCCATGTCAGAGGGAGGCCCAGAGTGGAACCAGAGTCATCATGTCCAGGTGAGTCCCAGGTGTGGAGCAAAGTTATCATGTCCAGGTGAGGCCCAGGAGGGAAACAGAGTAACCATGATCCCATTGATGCCAGGTGAGAAAAGAGTCACAAGGTCCAGACGAGACCTAAGTAAGGAGTAGATTCAACAGGTACTGTTGAGATCGAGCTGAGGACAAGTGTCGCCAGCTTCGGGTGAGTCCCAGAGGGGGACCAGAGTCACCCGGTACTGGTGATATCCAGGTGGGGACCAGAGTCACCACGTCAGGGTGAGGCCCAAGGGGACGAGAATCACTAGGTCCAGGTGAGGCCCCGATGTGGAACTGAGAAACCAGGTCCCATGATGCCAATATGAGGACCTGAGCCACCAGGTCCAGGTGAGGTCACTGTGGGAACAAGTCACCTCGTCCAGGTGAGATCCAGGTGGGACCACAGTCACCAGGTACAGATGAGGCCCAGGAATATAAGAGAGTATCCAGGTCCCAATGAAGCCCAGGTAAGGACCAGAGTCAACAGGTCCAGGAGAGGCCCAAATATGGATCAGAGTCATTGTGTTCCAGATGAGGCCAAATGGAGACCACAGGAACCAGGTCCAGGAGAGCCCCATATGGGAACCAGAGCCACCAGATCCAGGTGAGGTCCAGGTGGGGCCACAGTCACAAGCCCAGGGGAGGCGCAGGAGGCAACAGGATTCAACAAGTCCAGGTGAGACCCAGGTGGCGACCAATCACCAGACCCAGGTGCGGACCAGCTAAGGACCAGTTTCAGCAGGCCCATATGAAGCCTAAGGGGTGACCAGAGTCACCAGGTAGGGGTGAGGCCCAGAGGGGGAACCAGAGTAACCAGTTTAGTTTGAGGCCCAGAATGGGACCAGAGGTCCCTCGTCAAAGTGAGGCTCAGGTGTAGAATAGATTATCCAGGTCCCAATGATGCCTGGGTGAGGACCAGAGTCACTAGGGCCATGCAGGCCCAGAAGGCAAACAGAATCACTAGGTCCTGGTGAGGCATAGAATAACACCACAGTCAGCAGTATCAGGTGATCCCCTTGTGGGAACCAGAGCCACTCTATGGAGCTGAGTCCCAGGTCCATGTGAGGCCCAGGTGAGGACCAGATTCATCAGGTCGAATTGAGGCATAGCTGGGGACAAGAGTCACCAGATCTGGGGGCGGCCTAGGTGTCGCAAGATTTTGCAGTTTTGAGTTAGTTCAATGTGGGGATGAGAGACACCAGGTCCAGGTGAGGGCAAAGTGAGGACCAGAGTCACCAGATCCAGGTGAGGTCCATGTTGGACAGAGAGTCACCAGGTCCAGGAGATGTCCAGGTGGGGACCAGAGTCACCAGATCCAGGTGAAGTCCAGGTGGGGACCAGAGTCACCAGATCCAGGTGAAGAACAGGTGGTGACCAGAGTCACTAGGTCCAGATGAGGCCAGGTGAGGACCAGAGTTACCAGACAACTGAGGCCCCGGTGGGGATCAGAGGCAACAGGTCTACTTGAGGCCCAGGTGTAGAACACAGTAACAAGGGCCAGGTGAGTCCCCGGTGTTGACAAGAGTCACCACGTCCAGGTGAGGCCCAGGTGGGGACCAGGATCACCAGATCCAGGGGAGGCCCTTGAAAGAACCAGAGTCAAAAGTTCGAGGTCAGGAGCAGGTTGCAACCAGGGTCAGCAGGTCCAAGTCAGGCCAAAGTGGGGTTCACAGTCACTAGGGAACGGTGAGACCCAGAGGGGTACCAGAGTCACCTGGTCCAGGTGAGGTCCAGTTGTGGAACACAGCCAACGGGACCAATTTTGCCCAGTTGAGGACCATGGTCAACACGGCCAGGTGAGGCCCAGATGGGGACCAGAGTCCCCAAATCAGGTGAACCCAGGTGGGGACCACAGTCACCAGATCCAGGGTAGTCTCAAGTGCAGACCAGAATCACCAGATCCAGGTGAGGTGCAGGTGGCAACCACACTCACCAGGTCCCGGTCAGGTCCTGATGGGGACCAGAGTCACGAGGTACATGAGAAGCTAGAAACACTGCAGCCACCAGGTCCACATGATGTCCATGTGGGAACGAGAATCACCAGTTACAGGTGAGGAGCAGGTAGGGATCTGAGTCACCATGTCCAGGTGAGACCCTGGTGGGAACCAGTGTCACCATGTCCAAGTGTAGACCAGGTGAAGACGAGAGTTAATAGGTCCGGCCGCGTCACTGTTGGTGAACAGTGTAACCATATCCTGATGCTACTCAGGTGGGTACCAGATACAAGTCCTGGTGAGTCCTAGTTGGGACCAGAGACATGAGGTCCAGGTGAGGTACCGATGGAAACCACAGTCTCCAGGTGAGGTGAGTCCATGCTTAGGATCAGAGTTACCACTTACAGGTGAGGTCCAGGGGGAGCCAGAGTCACATGACACAGAAAAGGCCAAAGTCAGGACCAGAGTTACCACGATCAGGTCAGTCCCACTGGGAATAGAGTAACCACGTCCCGATGATGCCCAGGTAGAACCACATTTACCAGGTGCAGGTGCGGCCAACCTAAAGGCCATGCAGTGGAACCTTGTCCCGATGATGCCCAGGTAGGGAAGAGAGTCACCAGGTCCAAATGAGGACCAGATGGAGCATATTCACTAGGTCCAGACGAGGCCCAGTTGAGGACCAGAGACACCAGATCTGGTTTAGACCTAGAGGGGTACCAGAATAACCTGGTCCAGGTGATATCCAGATGAGGACCAGAGTCTCCAGGCCTGTGTCACGCGCACAGAGGATAAGAGTCACCAGTTCCAGGTGAGGCCAAGAAAGAGTCCAAAGCAATCAGGTCAGGTGGGGAACAAACTCACCAGGACTGGTTGAGGCCCAGATGGGATAGAGATTCACCAGGTCCAGGTGAGGCCCAGGAGGTGACCAGAATCCCCGGGTCTGGGAGAGGACCATGTAAGGACCAGATTCACCAGGTCCAAGAGAATCACGTGGGTTCCTGAGTCATCAGGTATGGGTGAAGCTCAGGTGGCAACCCCACTCACCAGTTCCAGGTGAAGCCAACCTGCTAGCCAGAGTCACCAGATCCAGGTGAGGCCCTAGTGGGGACCGGTGTCACCAGGTAAATGTGAGTCTACAAGAAAACAACAGTGACCAGGTCCAGGTGTGTTTCATGTGGGAACGAGAGTCACCAGGTCCAGGTGAGACCCAGGTGGGGACCACAGTCACCAGGTCCAGATTGAGGCCTCGGTGGGGGGACAAGAGTCATCAGGAGCAGTTGAGGCCAAACGGTGGAGCAAAGTTATCATGTCCAGGTGAGGCCCAGTTGGGGAACAGAATAAACATGTCCCATTGATGTCAGGTGAGAAAAGAGTCACAAGGTCCAAACGAGGCCTAAGTGAGGAGTAGATTCACCAGGTCCTGTTGAGGATCAGCTGAGGACCAGTGTCCCAGCTCCGGGTGAGTCCCAGAGGGGGACCAGAGTCACCCGGTTCTGGTGATATCCAGGTGGGGACCAGAATCACCACGTCCGGGTAAGGCCCAGAGGGGGACGAGAATCACTAGGTCCAGATGAGGCCCCGATGTGGAACTGAGAAACCAGGTCTCATGAAGCCCATATGAGGACCTGAGTCACCAGGTGCAGGTGAGGTCCCTGTGGGAACTAGGACCAGATGAGGCCCAGGTGAGGAGCAGAGATACCAGGTACACGTGAGGATCCGTTGGGGATCAGAGGCAACAGGTCCATGTGAGGCCGGCTTGGGGACCATGGTCAACAGGTCTACTTGAGGCCCAGGTGTGGAACACAGTAAGCAGGTCCAGGTGAGTCCCCATTGGTGACAGGAGTCACCACGTCCAGGTGTGAGCCAGGTCCGACCAGGATCACCAGGTCCAGGGAAGGCCCTAGAAAGAACCAGAGTCAACAGTTCGTGGTCAGCCGCAGGTGGCAACCAGGGTCAGCAGGTCCAAGTCAGGCCAAAGTGGGGTTCACAGTCACTAGGGCACGGTGACACCCAGAGTGGGACCAGAGTCACCTGGTCCAGGTGAGTTCCAGTTGTGGAACACAGACACCGGGTCCCAATTTCGCACAGTTGAGGACCATGGTCAACAGGGCCAGGTGAGGCCCAGATGGGGACTGGAGTCCCCAAATTCAGGTAAAGCCCAGGTGGGGACCACAGTCACCAGATCCAGGGTAGTCTCAGGTGCAGACCAGAATCACCAGGTCCATGTGAGTTGCAGGTGGCAACCACACTCACCCGGTCCCGGAGATGCCCCGGTGGGGACCAGAGACACGAGGTACATGAGAAGCTAGAAACACTGCAGCCACCAGGTCCACATGATGTCCATGTGGGAATGAAAATCACCAGTTACAGGTGAGGACCAGGTGGGGATCCGACTCACCATGTCCAGGTGAGACCCAGGTGGGAACCAGTGTCACCATGTCCTCGTGTGCCCCAGGTGAAGACCAGAGTTATTAGGTCCGCCTGGATGAGTGTTAGTGAACAGTGTAACCATATCCTGATGCTACCCAGGTGGGTACCAGAGACACCAGGTCCTTGTGAGGCCCAGGTGTAACCGGAGACATGAGGTCCAGGTGAGGTCTCGATGGGAACCACAGTCACCAGGTCAGGTGAGCCCATGCTTAGGATCAGAGTCACCAGGTACAGGTGAGGCCCAGGTTGAGCCAGAGTCACCTGGTACAGAAGAGGCCAAAGTCAGGACCAGAGTTACCAGGATCAGGTCAGTCCCAGTGGGTAATACAGTAACCATGTCCCAATGATGCCCAGGTAGAATCAAAGTCACCAGGTCCAGCGAGGCGCAGGTGGGGAGAATATTCACTAGGTCCAGGTGAGGCCCAGATGAGGACCAGAGTCACCAGGTCTAGTTGACGCCTAGAGGGGTACCAGATTCACCTGGTCTAGGAGACATCCAGATGGGGACCAGAGTCTCCATGTCAGAGGGAGGCCCAGAGTGGAACCAGAGTCATCATGTCCAGGTGAGTCCCAGGTGTGGAGCAAAGTTATCATGTCCAGGTGAGGCCCAGGAGGGAAACAGAGTAACCATGATCCCATTGATGCCAGGTGAGAAAAGAGTCACAAGGTCCAGACGAGACCTAAGTAAGGAGTAGATTCAACAGGTACTGTTGAGATCGAGCTGAGGACAAGTGTCGCCAGCTTCGGGTGAGTCCCAGAGGGGGACCAGAGTCACCCGGTACTGGTGATATCCAGGTGGGGACCAGAGTCACCACGTCAGGGTGAGGCCCAAGGGGACGAGAATCACTAGGTCCAGGTGAGGCCCCGATGTGGAACTGAGAAACCAGGTCCCATGATGCCAATATGAGGACCTGAGCCACCAGGTCCAGGTGAGGTCACTGTGGGAACAAGTCACCTCGTCCAGGTGAGATCCAGGTGGGACCACAGTCACCAGGTACAGATGAGGCCCAGGAATATAAGAGAGTATCCAGGTCCCAATGAAGCCCAGGTAAGGACCAGAGTCAACAGGTCCAGGAGAGGCCCAAATATGGATCAGAGTCATTGTGTTCCAGGTGAGGCCAAATGGAGACCACAGGAACCAGGTCCAGGAGAGCCCCATATGGGAACCAGAGCCACCAGATCCAGGTGAGGTCCAGGTGGGGCCACAGTCACAAGGTCCAGGGGAGGCGCAGGAGGCAACAGGATTCAACAAGTCCAGGTGAGACCCAGGTGGCGACCAATCACCAGACCCAGGTGCGGACCAGCTAAGGACCAGTTTCAGCAGGCCCATATGAAGCCTAAGGGGTGACCAGAGTCACCAGGTAGGGGTGAGGCCCAGAGGGGGAACCAGAGTAACCAGTTTAGTTTGAGGCCCAGAATGGGACCAGAGGTCCCTCGTCAAAGTGAGGCTCAGGTGTAGAATAGATTATCCAGGTCCCAATGATGCCTGGGTGAGGACCAGAGTCACTAGGGCCATGCAGGCCCAGAAGGCAAACAGAATCACTAGGTCCTGGTGAGGCATAGAATAACACCACAGTCAGCAGTATCAGGTGATCCCCTTGTGGGAACCAGAGCCACTCTATGGAGCTGAGTCCCAGGTCCATGTGAGGCCCAGGTGAGGACCAGATTCATCAGGTCGAATTGAGGCATAGCTGGGACAAGAGTCACCAGATCTGGGGGCGGCCTAGGTGTCGCAAGATTTTGCAGTTTTGAGTTAGTTCAATGTGGGGATGAGAGACACCAGGTCCAGGTGAGGGCAAAGTGAGGACCAGAGTCACCAGATCCAGGTGAGGTCCATGTTGGACAGAGAGTCACCAGGTCCAGGAGATGTCCAGGTGGGGACCAGAGTCACCAGATCCAGGTGAAGTCCAGGTGGGGACCAGAGTCACCAGATCCAGGTGAAGAACAGGTGGTGACCAGAGTCACTAGGTCCAGATGAGGCCAGGTGAGGACCAGAGTTACCAGACAACTGAGGCCCCGGTGGGGATCAGAGGCAACAGGTCTACTTGAGGCCCAGGTGTAGAACACAGTAACAAGGGCCAGGTGAGTCCCCGGTGTTGACAAGAGTCACCACGTCCAGGTGAGGCCCAGGTGGGGACCAGGATCACCAGATCCAGGGGAGGCCCTTGAAAGAACCAGAGTCAAAAGTTCGAGGTCAGGAGCAGGTTGCAACCAGGGTCAGCAGGTCCAAGTCAGGCCAAAGTGGGGTTCACAGTCACTAGGGAACGGTGAGACCCAGAGGGGTACCAGAGTCACCTGGTCCAGGTGAGGTCCAGTTGTGGAACACAGCCAACGGGACCAATTTTGCCCAGTTGAGGACCATGGTCAACACGGCCAGGTGAGGCCCAGATGGGGACCAGAGTCCCCAAATCAGGTGAACCCAGGTGGGGACCACAGTCACCAGATCCAGGGTAGTCTCAAGTGCAGACCAGAATCACCAGATCCAGGTGAGGTGCAGGTGGCAACCACACTCACCAGGTCCCGGTCAGGTCCTGATGGGGACCAGAGTCACGAGGTACATGAGAAGCTAGAAACACTGCAGCCACCAGGTCCACATGATGTCCATGTGGGAACGAGAATCACCAGTTACAGGTGAGGAGCAGGTAGGGATCTGAGTCACCATGTCCAGGTGAGACCCTGGTGGGAACCAGTGTCACCATGTCCAAGTGTAGACCAGGTGAAGACGAGAGTTAATAGGTCCGGCCGCGTCACTGTTGGTGAACAGTGTAACCATATCCTGATGCTACTCAGGTGGGTACCAGATACAAGTCCTGGTGAGTCCTAGTTGGGACCAGAGACATGAGGTCCAGGTGAGGTACCGATGGAAACCACAGTCTCCAGGTGAGGTGAGTCCATGCTTAGGATCAGAGTTACCACTTACAGGTGAGGTCCAGGGGGAGCCAGAGTCACATGACACAGAAAAGGCCAAAGTCAGGACCAGAGTTACCACGATCAGGTCAGTCCCACTGGGAATAGAGTAACCACGTCCCGATGATGCCCAGGTAGAACCACATTTACCAGGTGCAGGTGCGGCCAACCTAAAGGCCATGCAGTGGAACCTTGTCCCGATGATGCCCAGGTAGGGAAGAGAGTCACCAGGTCCAAATGAGGCCCAGATGGAGCATATTCACTAGGTCCAGACGAGGCCCAGTTGAGGACCAGAGACACCAGATCTGGTTTAGACCTAGAGGGGTACCAGAATAACCTGGTCCAGGTGATATCCAGATGAGGACCAGAGTCTCCAGGCCTGTGTCACGCGCACAGAGGATAAGAGTCACCAGTTCCAGGTGAGGCCAAGAAAGAGTCCAAAGCAATCAGGTCAGGTGGGGAACAAACTCACCAGGACTGGTTGAGGCCCAGATGGGATAGAGATTCACCAGGTCCAGGTGAGGCCCAGGAGGTGACCAGAATCCCCGGGTCTGGGAGAGGACCATGTAAGGACCAGATTCACCAGGTCCAAGAGAATCACGTGGGTTCCTGAGTCATCAGGTATGGGTGAAGCTCAGGTGGCAACCCCACTCACCAGTTCCAGGTGAAGCCAACCTGCTAGCCAGAGTCACCAGATCCAGGTGAGGCCCTAGTGGGGACCGGTGTCACCAGGTAAATGTGAGTCTACAAGAAAACAACAGTGACCAGGTCCAGGTGTGTTTCATGTGGGAACGAGAGTCACCAGGTCCAGGTGAGACCCAGGTGGGGACCACAGTCACCAGGTCCAGATTGAGGCCTCGGTGGGGGGACAAGAGTCATCAGGAGCAGTTGAGGCCAAACGGTGGAGCAAAGTTATCATGTCCAGGTGAGGCCCAGTTGGGGAACAGAATAAACATGTCCCATTGATGTCAGGTGAGAAAAGAGTCACAAGGTCCAAACGAGGCCTAAGTGAGGAGTAGATTCACCAGGTCCTGTTGAGGATCAGCTGAGGACCAGTGTCCCAGCTCCGGGTGAGTCCCAGAGGGGGACCAGAGTCACCCGGTTCTGGTGATATCCAGGTGGGGACCAGAATCACCACGTCCGGGTAAGGCCCAGAGGGGGACGAGAATCACTAGGTCCAGATGAGGCCCCGATGTGGAACTGAGAAACCAGGTCTCATGAAGCCCATATGAGGACCTGAGTCACCAGGTGCAGGTGAGGTCCCTGTGGGAACTAGGACCAGATGAGGCCAGGTGAGGAGCAGAGATACCAGGTACACGTGAGGATCCGTTGGGGATCAGAGGCAACAGGTCCATGTGAGGCCGGCTTGGGGACCATGGTCAACAGGTCTACTTGAGGCCCAGGTGTGGAACACAGTAAGCAGGTCCAGGTGAGTCCCCATTGGTGACAGGAGTCACCACGTCCAGGTGTGAGCCAGGTCCGACCAGGATCACCAGGTCCAGGGAAGGCCCTAGAAAGAACCAGAGTCAACAGTTCGTGGTCAGCCGCAGGTGGCAACCAGGGTCAGCAGGTCCAAGTCAGGCCAAAGTGGGGTTCACAGTCACTAGGGCACGGTGACACCCAGAGTGGGACCAGAGTCACCTGGTCCAGGTGAGTTCCAGTTGTGGAACACAGACACCGGGTCCCAATTTCGCACAGTTGAGGACCATGGTCAACAGGGCCAGGTGAGGCCCAGATGGGGACTGGAGTCCCCAAATTCAGGTAAAGCCCAGGTGGGGACCACAGTCACCAGATCCAGGGTAGTCTCAGGTGCAGACCAGAATCACCAGGTCCATGTGAGTTGCAGGTGGCAACCACACTCACCCGGTCCCGGAGATGCCCCGGTGGGGACCAGAGACACGAGGTACATGAGAAGCTAGAAACACTGCAGCCACCAGGTCCACATGATGTCCATGTGGGAATGAAAATCACCAGTTACAGGTGAGGACCAGGTGGGGATCCGACTCACCATGTCCAGGTGAGACCCAGGTGGGAACCAGTGTCACCATGTCCTCGTGTGCCCCAGGTGAAGACCAGAGTTATTAGGTCCGCCTGGATGAGTGTTAGTGAACAGTGTAACCATATCCTGATGCTACCCAGGTGGGTACCAGAGACACCAGGTCCTTGTGAGGCCCAGGTGTAACCGGAGACATGAGGTCCAGGTGAGGTCTCGATGGGAACCACAGTCACCAGGTCAGGTGAGCCCATGCTTAGGATCAGAGTCACCAGGTACAGGTGAGGCCCAGGTCGAGCCAGAGTCACCTGGTACAGAAGAGGCCAAAGTCAGGACCAGAGTTACCAGGATCAGGTCAGTCCCAGTGGGTAATACAGTAACCATGTCCCAATGATGCCCAGGTAGAATCAAAGTCACCAGGTCCAGCGAGGCGCAGGTGGGGAGAATATTCACTAGGTCCAGGTGAGGCCCAGATGAGGACCAGAGTCACCAGGTCTAGTTGACGCCTAGAGGGGTACCAGATTCACCTGGTCTAGGGGATATCCAGATGGGGACCAGAGTCACCATGTCAGGGTGAGGCCCAGAGGGCCTCCAGAATCATCATGTCCAGCTGAGGTTCAGGTGTGGAACAGAGTATCCAGGTCATAATGGTCCACATGTGAGGACCAGAGTCACCAGATCTGGGTGAGGCCCAGGTAGGAGCAGAGTCACAAGTTCCAGTTGAGGCGAAGAAGGAGTCCACAGTAATCAGGTCCAGGTGGGGATCAAAGTCACCAGGAATGGGTGAGGCCCAGATGGGGACCAGATTCACCAGGTCCAGGTGATTCCCAGGTGGTGACAAGGGTTACCAGTTCCGGGTGAGGACCAGGTAAGGACCAGATTCACCAGGTCCAAGTGAGGCCCACGTGAGACCTGTGTCACCAGGTATGGGTGAGGCCCAGGTGGCAAGCCATAGATGAGGCAAACCATAGGCCATGCAGTGGAACCATTTCCCGATGATGCCCAGTGAGTGACCAGAGTCACCAGGTCCAAATGAGGCCCAGATGGAGCATATTCACTAGGTCCAGGTGAGGCCCAGTTGAGGACAAGAGTCACCAGATCTGGTTGAGGCCTAGAGGGGTTCCAGAATCACCTGGTCCAGGTGACATCCAGATGGGGACCAGATCACCAGGTCAGGGTGAGGCCCAGAGTGGTCCCAGAGACATCATGTACAGGTGAGGCTCAGGTGTGGAACAGAGTAACCAGGTACCAATGATGCCCATTGAGGACGAGAGTCACCAGGTCTGGGTGACGCACTGATAGGATCAGAGTCACCAGTTCAAGGTGAGGGCAAGAAAGAGTCCAGAGCAAACAAGTCCAGGTCGGGAATATAGTCACCAGGACTGGGTTAGGCCCAGATGGGGACCAGATTCACCAGGTCTAGGTGAGGCCCAGGTTGTGACAACATTCCCAGGGTCTGGGAGAAGACCAGGTAAGGGCCAGATTCACCAGGTCCAAGAGGCCCACGTGGGGACCTGAGTCACCAGGTATGGGTGAGGACCAGGTGGCATCCCACTAACCAAGTCCAGGTGAGGCCAACCTGCAGGCCAGAGTCACCAGATCCAGGTGAGGCCCTTTTGGGGCCAGAGTCACCAGGTAAATGTGAGTCTACAAGTACACCACAGTCACCAGGTCCAGGTGTGATTCATGTGGGAACGAGAGTCACAAGGTCCAGGTGAGACCCAGTTGTGAATGACAGTCTCCAGGTCCAGATTGAGGCCTAGGTGCGGGGACCAGAGTCATCGGGACGAGTTGAGGCCAAAGTATGGAGCAAAGTTATCATGTCCAAGTGAGGCCCAGGTCGGGAACAGAGTAAAAATGTCCCATAGATGCCAGGTGGGAAAAGAATCACAAGGTCCAGGGATCCCTAGGTGGCGCAGCGGTTTGGCGCCTGCCTTTGGCCCAGGGCGTGATCCTGGAGACCCGGGATCAAATCCCACGTCGGGCTCTCGGTGCATGGAGCCTGCTTCTCCCTCTGCCTGTGTCTCTGCCTCTCTCTCTCTCTCTCTGTGTGTGACTATCATAAATAAATAAAAATTAAAAAAAAATTAAAAAAAAAAAAAAAGAGTCACAAGGTCCAGACGAGGCCTAAGTGAGGAGTAGATTCACCAGGTCCTGTTGAGGCCCAGTTGAGTATCAGTGTCCCCAGCTCTGGGTGATTCCCAGAGGGGTACCAGAGACACCCATTTCTGGTGTGAGTCAGGTGCGGACCAGAGTCACCACGTCAGGGTGAGGCCCAGAGGGGAACGAGAATCACTAGGTCCAGGTGAGGCCCCGATGTGGAACTGAGAAAACAGGTCCCATGATGCACATATGAGGACCTGAGTCACCAGGTCCAGGTGAGGTCCCTGTGGGAACCAGTCACCTCGTCCAGGTGAGGCCCAAGTGGGACCACAGTCACCAGTTCCAGGTGAGGCCCAGGTATATAAGAGAGTATCCAGGTCCCAATGATGCCCAGGTAAGGTCCAGAGTCAACAGGTCCAGGAGAGGCCCAAATATGGATCAGAGTCATTGTGTTCCAGGGGAGGCCAGATGGAGACCACAGGAACCAGGTCCAGAAGAGCCCCATATGGGAACCAGAGCCACCAGATCCAGGTGAGGTCCAGGTGGGACCACAGTCACAAAGTCCAGGTGAGGCGCAGGTGGCAACAGGATTCACCAAATCCAGGTGAGGCCCAGGTGGCGTCCAGTCTCCAGATCCAGGTGCGGACCAGCTTAGGACCAGATTCACCAGGCCCAAGTGAATCCCAAGGGGTGACCAGAGTCACCAGGTAAGGGTGAGTCCTAGAGGGGGTACCAGAGTAACCAGTTTAGTTTGAGGCTCAGAATGGGACCAGAGGTCCCTGGTCAAAGTGAGGCCCAATTGTGGAATAGAGTATCCAGGTCCCAATGATGCCTGGGTGTGGACCAGAGTCACTAGGGCCATGCAGGCCCAGATGGGGAACAGAATCACTAGGTCCTGGTGAGGCATAGAAAAAGACCACAGTCACCAGTATCAGGTGAGCCCCTTGTGGGAAACAGAGCCACTCTATCCAGCTGAGTCCCAGGTCCATGTGAAGCCCACGTGAGGACCAGATTCATCAGGTCGAATTGAGGCATAGCTGGGGACAAGAGTCACCAGGTCTGGGTGCGGCCTAGGTGGGGCAAGATTCAGCAGTTCTGAGTTAGGTCAAAGTGGGGACGAGAGACACCAGGTCCAGGTGAGGTCAAACTGAGTACCAGATTCATCACATCCAGGTGAGGTCCATGTTGGAAAGAGAGTCACCAGGTCCAGGAGAGGTCCATGTGGGGACCAGAGTCACTAGATCCAGGTGAAGTCCAGGTGGGGACCAGAGTCACCAGATCGAGGTGAAGCCCAGGTGGGGACCAGAGTCACTAGGGGCAGATGAGGCCCAGGTGAGGACCAGAGTTACCAGGTACACGTGAGGATCCGGTGGGGATCAGAGGCAACATTTCCATGTGAGGCCGGCTTGGGGACCATGGTCCACAGGTCCACTTGAGACCCAGGTGTGGAACACAGTAAGCAGGTCCAGGTGAGTCCCCCGTGGTGACAAGTGTCACCATGTCCAGGTTAGGTCCAGGTGGGGACCAGGATCACCAGGTACAGGGGAGGCCCTTGAAAGAACCAGAGTCAACAGGTCGAGGTCAGGCGCAGGTGGCAACCAGGGTCAGCAGGTCCAAGTCAAGCCAAAGGGGACTTCACAGTCACTAGGGCACGGTGAGACCCAGAGGGGGACCATAGTCGCCTGGTCCAGGTGAGGTCCAGGTGTGGAACACAGTCACCAGGTCCCAATTTTGCCCAGTTGAGTACCATGGTCAACAGGGCCAGGTGAGGCCCAGATGGGGACCGGAGTCCCGAAATCCAGGTGAAGCCCAGGTGGGTACCACAGTCACCAGATCCAGGGTAGGCTCAGGTGCTGACCAGAATCACCAGGTCCAGGTGTGGTGCAGGTGACAACCAAACTCACCAGGTCCCGGTAAGGCACTGGTGGGGTACAAGACAAGTCACGAGGTACATTAGAAGCTAGAAACACATGGGATCCCTGGGTGGCGCAGCGTTTTGGCGCCTGCCTTTAGACCAGGGCGCGATCCTGGAGACCCGGGATCGAATCCTACGTCGGGCTCCCGGTGCATGGAGCCTGCTTCTCCCTCTGCCTGTGCTCTGCCTCTCTCTCTCTCTGTGACTATCATAAATAAATAAAAATTAAAAAAAAAAAGATGCTAGAAACACTGCGGCCAACAGGTCCACATGATCTCCATGTGGGAACGAGAATCACCAGTTACAGGTGAGGACCAGGTGGGGATCCGACTCACCATGTCCAGGTGAGACCCAGGTGGGAAACAGTGTCACCATGTCCAGGTGTGGACCAGGTGAAGACCAGAGTTAATAGGTCCGGGTGGGTCACTGTCAGTGAACAGTATAACCATATCCTGATGCTACCCAGGTGGGTAGCAGAGACACCAGGTCCTGGTGAGGCCCAAGTGGGACCAGAGACATGAGGTCCAGGTGAGGTCCCGATGGGAACCACAGTCATCAGGTCAGGTGAGGCCATGCTTAGGATCAGAGTCACCAGTTCCAGGTGAGGCCCAGGTGGAGCCAGAGTCACCTGGTACAGAAGAGGCCAAAGTCAGGACCAGAGTTACCAGGATCAGGTCACTCCAAGTGGGAATAGAGTAATCATGTCCCGGTGATGCCCAGGTAGAACCAGAGTCACCAGGCACAGATGTGGCGCAGGTGGGGAGCATGTTCACTAGGTCCCGTTGAGGCCCAGTTGAGGACCAGAGTCACCAGGTCTAGGTGAGGCCTAGAGGTGTACCAGATTCACCTGGTCTGGTGACATCCAGATGGGGACCAGAGTCCCCATGTCAGGCTGAGCCCCAGAGTGGATCCAGAGTAAAAATATCCAGGTGAGGCTCAGGTGTGGAACAGAGTATCCAGGTCCTAATGGTCCACAGGTGAGGACCAGAATCACCAGATCTGGGTGAGGCCCAGTTAGCATCAGAGTCAGCAGTTCCAGGTTAGCCAAGAAGGAGTCCACAGCAATCAGGTCCAGGTGGGGAAGAAAGTCAACAGGACTGGGTGAGGTCCAGATGGGGACCAGATTCACCAGGCCCAGGTGATTCCCAGGTGGTGACCAGAGTTACCAGTTCCGGGTGACCACCAGGTAAGGACCAGATTCACCAGGTCCAAGTGAGGCTCACGTGGGTACCTGTGTCACTAGGCAAGGCTGAGGCCCAGGTGACAAACCCACTCACCAGGTCCAGGTGAGGCCAACCTGCAGTCCATGCAGAGAAACCAGGTCCCAATGATGCCCAGGTAGGGACGAGAGTTACCAGGTCCAGGTGAGGCCAACCTACAGGCCATGCAGTGGAACCATATCCAGATGATGCCCAGTTAGGGACCAGAGTTACCAGGTCCAGGTGAGGCCAACCTACAGGTCATGCAGTGGAACCATGTCCCGATGATGCCCAGGTAGTGACCAGAGTCACCAGGTCCAAATGAGGCCCAGATGGAACATATTCACTAGGTCCAGGTGAGGCCCAGTTGAGGACCAGAGTCACCAGACCTTGTTGAGGCCCAGACGGGTACCATAATCCCCTGGACCATGTGACATCCATATGGGGACCAGAGTCACTACGTTAGGTTGACAGCCAGAGTGGTTCCAGAGTCATCATGTCCAGGGGAGCCTCAGGTATGGAACAGAGTCACCAGGACCAATGATGCCCAGGTGAGGACCAGAGTAACCAGGTACACGTGAGGCCCCGGTGGGGATCAGAGGCAACAGGTTCATGTGAGGCCGGCTTGGGGACCATGGTCAACAGGTCTATTGAGGCCCAGGTGTGGAACACAGTAAGCAGTTCCAGGTGAGTCCCCATTGGTGACAGGAGTCACCACGTCCAGGTGTGGCCCAGGTCCGACCAGGATCACCAGGTCCAGGGAAGGCCCTTGAAAGAACCAGAGTCAACAGTTCGAGGTCAGGCGCAGGTGGCAACCAGGTTCAGCAGGTCCAAGTCAGGCCAAAGTGCGGTTCACAGTCACTAGGGCATGGTGAGACCCAGAGTGGGACCAGCGTCACGTGGTCCAGGTGAGGTCCAGTTGTGGAACACAGTCACCGGGTACCAATTTTGCACAGTTGAGGACTATGGTCAACAGGGCAAGGTGAGGCCCAGATGGGGACCAGAGTCCCCAAATCCAGGTGAAGCCCAGGTGGGGACCACAGTCACCAGATCCAGGGCAGTCTCAGGTTCAGACCAGAATCACCAGGTCCAGGTGAGGTGCAGGTGGCAACCACACTCACCCGGTCCCGGTGAGGCCCCGGTGGGGACCAGAGACACGAGGTACATGAGAAGCTCGAAACACTGCAGCCACCAGGTCCACATGATGTCCATGTGGGAAAGAGGATTACCAGTTACAGGTGAGGACCAGGTGGGGATCCGACTCACCATGTCCAGGTGAGACCCAGATGGGAACCAGTGTCACCATGTCCTGGTGTGCCCCAGGTGAAGACCAGAATTATTAGGTCCGGCTGGACGAGTGTTAGGGAACAGTGCAACCATATCCTGATGCTACCCAGGTGGGTACCAGAGACACTAGGTCTTGGTGAGGCCCAAGTGTAAATGGAGACATGAGGTCCAGGTGAGGTCCCGATGGGAACCACAGTCACCAGGTCAGGTGAGGCCATGCTTAGGATCAGAGTCACCAGGTACAGGTGATGCCCAGGTGGACACAGAGTCACTTGGTATAGAAGAGGCCAAAGTCAGGACCAGAGTTACCAGGATCAGGTCAGTCCCAGTGGGTAATACAGTCACCATGTCCCAATGATGCCCAGGTAGAACCAGAGTCACCAGGTCCATCGAGGCGGAGGTGGGGAGAATATTCACTAGGTCCAGGTGAGGCCCAGATGAGGACCAGACTCACCAGGTCTAGTTGAGGCCTACAGGGGTACCAAATTCACCTGGTCTAGGGGACGTCCAGATGGGGACCAGAGTCACCATGTCAGGGTGAGGCCCAGAGGGGATCCAGAGTCATCATGTCAGGTGAGGTTCAGGTGTGGAACAGAGTATCCAGGTCATAATGGTCCGCAGGTGAGGACCAGAGTCACCAGATCTGGGTGAGGCCCAGTTAGGAGCAGAGTCACAATTTCCAGGTGAGGCCAAGAAGGAGTCCACAGCAATCAGGACCAGGTGGGGAACAAAGTCACCAGGACTGGGTGAGGCCCAGATGGGGACCAGATTCACCAGGTCCAGGTGATTCCCAGGTGGTGCCAAGAGTTACCAGTTCCAGGTGAGGACCAGGTAAGGACCAGATTCACCAGGTCAAAGTGAGGCCCACGTGGGACCTGTGTCACCAGGTATGGGTGAGGCCCAGGTGGCAAGCCCACTCACCAGGTCCAGGTGAGGCCAACCTGCAGGCCATGCAGAGGAACCGTGTCCCGATGATGTCCAGGTTGGGACCAGAGTTACCAGGTCAAGAAGAGGCCAACCTGCAGACCATTATGTGGAACCATGTCCCGATGATGCCCAGGAAGGGACCAGAGTCACCAGGTCCAAATGAGGCCGAGATGGAGCATATTCACTAGGTCCAGGTGAGGCCCAGAAGAGGACCAGAGTCACCAGATCTGGTTGAGGCCCAGAGGGGGTACCAGAATCCCCTGGTCCAGGTGACATCCAGATAGGGACCAGAGTCACCAGTTCCAGGTGAGGCCAAGAAAGAGTCCACAGCAATCAGGTCCAGGTGGGGAACAAAGTCACCAGGACTGTGTGAGACCCAGAAGGGGACCAGATTCACCAGGTCCAGCTGGGCCCAGGTTGTGACCAGAGTCCCCGGGTCCTGGAGAGGACCAGGTAAGGACCAAATTCACCAGGTCCACATGACCCACGTGGGGAACTGAGTCACCAGGTATGGGTGATGCCCAGGTGGCAACCACACTCACCAGGTCCAGGTGAGGCCAACCTGCAGGCCAGAGTCACCAGTTCCAGGTGAGGCCCTAGTGGGGACGGGAGTCACAAGGTAAAGGTGAGTCTACAAGGACACCACAGTCACCAGGTCCAGTAGTGGTTCATGTGGTAACGGGAGTCACCAGGTCCAGTTGAGACCCAGTTGGGGACGACAGTCACCAGGTCCAGATTGAGGCCTAGGTTGGGGGACGAGAGTCATCAGGACCAGTTGAGGCCAAAGTGTGCAGCAAAGTTATCATGTCCAGGTGAGACCCAGGTGGGGAACAGAGTAACCATGTCCCATTGATGCCAGGTGGGAAAAGAGTCACAAAGTCCAGACGAAGCCTAAGATTGGAGTAGATTCACCAGGTCCTGTTGAGACCCAGCTGAGGACCAGTGTCCCCAGCTCCGGTTGTGTCACCCGGTCCTGGTGATATCCAGGTGGGGACCAGAGTCACCAGAACTGGGTGAGGCCCAGTTAGGATCAGTGTCACCAGTTCCAGTTGAGGCCAAGAAGGAGTCCACAGCAATCAGGTCCAGGTGGGGAAGAAAGTCAACAGGACTGTGTAGGCCCAGATGGGGACCAGATTCACCAGGTCCAGGTGATTCCCAGGTGGTGACCAGGGTTACCAGGTCCGGGTGAGGACCAGGTATGACCAGATTCACCAGGTCCAAGTGAGGCCTACGTGGGGACCTGTGTCACCAAGTATGGGTGAGCACCAGGTGGCAACCCCACTCACTAGGGCCAGGTGAGGCCAACCTGGAGGCCATGCAGAGGAACCGTGTCCCGGTGATGCCCAGGTAGGGACCAGAGTTACCAGGTCCATCTGAGGCCAACCTGCAGGCCATGCAGTGGATCCATGTCCCGATGATGCCCAGGTAGGAAGAGAGTCACCAGGTCCAAATGAGGCCCAGATGGAGCATATTCAATAGGTCCAGGTGAGGCCTAGTTGAGGACCAGAGTCACCAGAACTGGTTGAGGCCTAGAGGGGGTACCAGAATCACCTGGTCCATGTGACATCCAGATGGAGACCAGAGTCACCAGGTCAGGGTTAGGCCCAGAGTGGTTCCAGAGTCCAGAGCCTCATGTCCAGGTGAGGCTCAGGTGTGGAACAGAGACACCAGGTACCAATGATGCCCAGGTGAGGACCAGAGTCACCAGGTCTGGGAGACACGAAGATAGGATCAGAGTCACCAGGTCCAGGTGAGGCCATGAAAGAGCCCACAGCAATCAGGTCAAGGTGGGGAACAAAGTCACCAGGACTGAGTGAGGCCAAGATGAGGACCAGATTCACCAGGTCCAGGTGAGGCCCAGGTGGTGACCAGAGTCCCGGGTCTGGGAGAAGACCAGGTAAGGACCAGATTCACCAGGTAGAAGAGGCCCACATGGGGACCTGAGTCACCAATTATGGGTGAGGCCCAGGTGGCATCCCCACTAACCAGGTCCATGTGAGGCCAACCTGCAGGCCAAGTCACCCGATCCACGTGAGGAACTAGTGGGGACTGGAGTCACCAGTTTAAAATGTTTCTACAAAACAACACAGTCACCAGATCCTGGTTGTGGTCATGTGGGAACGAGAGTCACCAGGTCCAGGTGAGACCCAGGTGGGGACCACAGTCACCAGGTCCAGGTGAGGCCCAGGTGGGACCACAGTCACCAGGACCAGGTGAGGCCTAGGTCGAAGGACCAGAGTCATCAGGACTAGTTGAAGCCAAGTGTGGAGCAAAGTTATCAGGACCATGTGAGGCCCAGTTGTGGAAGAGTAACCATGTCCCATTGATGGCAGGTGGGAAAAGAATCACAAGGTCCAGACGAGGCCTTAGTGTGGAGTAGATTCACCAGGTCCTGTTGAGGCCCAGTTGAGGACCAGTGTCCCAGCTCCGGGTGAGTCCCAGAGGGGGACCAGTGTCACCCGGTTCTGGTGATATCCACGTGGGGACCAGAGTCACCACGTCAGGGTGAGGCCAAGAGCGGGAGGAGAATCACTAGGTCCAGATGAGACCCCGATGTGGAACGAGAACCCTGGTCCCGTGATGCCCATATGAGGACCTGAGTCACCAGGTCCAGGTGAGATCCCTGTGGCAACCAGTCACCTCGTCCAGGTGAGGCCCAGGTGGGACCACAGTCACCAGGTCCAGGTGAGGCCCAGGTATATAGAGAGTATCCAGGTCCCAATGATACCCAGGTAAGGACCAGAGTCAACAGGTCCAGGAGAGGACCAAATATGAATCAGAGTCATTGTGTTCCAGGTGAGGCCAGAAGGAGACCACAGGAACCAGGTCCAGGAGAGCCCCATATGGGAACCAGAGCCAACAGATCAGGGTGAGGTCCAGGTGGGACCACAGTCAGAAGGTCCAGGTTAGGCGCAGGTGGCAACAGGATTCACCAAGTCCAGGTCAGGCCCAGGTGGTCCACCAGTGACCAGATCCAGATGCGGACCAGCTAAGGACCAGATTCCCGAGGCCCAAGTGAAGCCCAAGGGGTGACCAGAGTCACCAGGTTAAGGGTGAGGCCCAGAGGGGAACCAGAGTAACCAGTTTAGTTTGAGGCCCGAATGGGACCAGAGGTCCCTGGTCAAAGGTAGGCCCAGTTGTGGCATAGAGTATCCAGGTCCCAATGATGCCTGGGTGAGGACCCAGAGTCACTAGGGCCATGCAGGCTCAGATGGGGGAACAGAATCACTAGGTCCTGGTGAGGCATGAATAAGACCACAATCACCAGTATCAGGTGAGCCCCTTGTTGGAACCAGAGCCACTCTATCCAGCTGAGTAACAGGTCCATGTGAGCCCCACGTCAGGACCAGATGCATCAGGTCGAATTGAGGCATAGATCGGGACAAGAGTCACTAGGTCTGCGTGCGGGCTAGGTGGTGCAAGATTCAGCAGTTCTGAGTTAAGTCAAAGTGGGGACGAGAAACACCAGGGTCCAGGTGAGGCCAAACTGAGGATCCAGAGTCACCAGATCCAGGTGAGGTCCATGTTGGAAAGAGAGTCACCAGGTCCAGGGAGGTCCAGGTGGGGACCAGAAGTCACCAGATCCAGGTGAAGCTCCAGGTGGGGACCAGAGTCACCAGATCCAGGTGAAGCCCAGGTGGGGACCAGACTCACTAGGTCCTGATTAGACCCAGGTGAGGATCAGAGTTACCAGATACACGTGAGCCCCCGGCGGGGATCAGAGCCAAAAGGTTCCAGGTTGAGGCAGGCTAGGGACCATGGTCAACAGGTCTACCTGAGGCTCAGTGTGGAACACAGTAATCATGTCCAGGGTGAGTCCCCGGTGGTGACAAGAGTCACCACGTCCAGTTGAGGCCCAATTGGGGACCAGGATCACCAGGTACAGGGGAGGCCCTTGAGAGAACCAGAGTCAACAGTTCGAGTCAGCGCAGGTGGCAACCAGGGTCAGCAGGTCCAAGTCAGGCCAAAGTGGGGTTCACAGTCACTAGGGCACAGTGAGACCCAGAGGGGGACCAGAGTCACTTGTCCAGGTGAGGTCCAGTTGTGGAACACAGTCACCGTCCCAATTTTGCCCAGTTGAGGACCATGGTCAACAGGGCCAGGTGAGGCCCAGATGGGGACCGGAGTCCCCAAATTCAGGTGAAGCCCAGGTGGGGACCACAGTCACCAGATCCAGGGTAGTCTCAGGTGGACACCAGAATCACCAGGTCCTGGTGAGGTGCAGGTGGCAACCACACTCACCAAGTCCCGGTGAGGCCCTGGTGGGGACCAGAGTCACGAGGTACATGAGAAGCTAGAAACACTGCAGCCACCAGGTCCACATGATGTCCATGTGGGAACGAGAATTACAAGTTACAGGTGAGGACCAGGTGGGATCTGAGTCACCATGTCCAGGTGAGACCCGGTGGGAACCAGTGTCACCATGTCCAAGTGTGGACCAGGTGAAGACGAGAGTAATAGGTCCGGCCGGGTCACTGTTAGTGAACAGTGTAACCATATCCTGATGCTACTCAGTGTGTACCAGATACAAGGTCCTGGTGAGTCCCAGTTGGGACCAGAGACATGAGGACCAGGTGAGGTACCGATGGAAACCACAGTCACCAGGTCAGGTGAGGCCATGCTTAGATCAGAGTCACCACTTACAGGTGATCCAGGGGAGCCAGAGTCACATGGCACAGAAGAGCGAAAGTCAGGACCAGAGTTACCACGATCAGGTCAGTCCCACTGGGAATAGAGTAACCACGTCCCGATGATGCCCAGGTAGAACCACAGTTACCAGGTCCAGGTGCGGCCACCTAAAGGCCATGCAGTGGAACCATGTCCCGATGATGCCCAGGTAGGGAAGAGAGTCACCAGGTCCAAATGAGGCCCAGATGGAGCATACAATAGGTCCACGTGAGGCCCAGTTGAGGACCAGAGTCACCAGATCCAGGTGAAGCCAAGGTGGGGACCAGAGTCACTAGGTCCAGATGAGGCCCAAGTGAGGACCAGTGTTACCAGGTACACGTGATGCCCCGGTGGGAATCAGAGGAAACAGGTCCATATGAGGCCGGCTTCGGTACCATGGTCAACAGGACTACTTGAGGCCCATGTGGAACACAGTAACCAGGTCCAGGTGAGTCCCCGGTGGTGACAAGGGTCACCACGTCCAGGTGAGTCCCAGGGGGGGACCAGGATCACCAGGTACAGGGGAAGCCCTTGAATGAACCAGAGTCAACAGTTCGAGGTCAGGCGCAGGTGTCAACCAGGGTCAGCAGGTCCAAGTCAGGCCAAAGTGGGTTCACAGTCACTAGGGCACGGTGAGACCCAGAGGGGGACCAGAGTCACCTGGTCCAGGTGAGGTCCAGGGGTGGAACACAGTCACCGGGTCCCAATTTTGGCAGTTGAGGACCATGGTTGACAGGGCCAGGTGAGGCCCAGATTGGTGATCCTCAATCTGGATCAGATTCACCAGTTCCAGTTGAGGCAAGAAGGAGTCCACAGCAATCATGTCCAGATTGACGCCTAGGTCGGGGGACCAGAGTCATCAGGACTAGTTGAGGCCAAAATGTGGAGCAAAGTTATCATGTCCAGGTGAGGCCCAGGTGGGGAACAGAGTAACCATGTCCCATTGATGCCAGGTGGGAAAAGAGCCACAAGGTCCAGACGAGGCCTAAGTGAGGAGCAGATTCACCAGGTCCTGTTGAGGCCCAGTTGAGGACCAGTGTCCCCAGCTCCGGGTGAGTCCCAGAGGGGGACCAGAGTCACCCGGTTCTGGTGATATCCATGGGGACCAGAGTCACCACGTCAGGGTGAGGACCATAATGGACGAGAATCACTAGGTCCAGGTGAGGTCCCGATGTGGAACTGAGAAACCAGGTCCCATGATGCCCATATGAGGACCTGAGTCACCAGGTCCAGGTGAGGTCCCTGTGGGAACCAGTCACCTCGTCCAGGTGAGGCCCAGGTGGGACCACAGTCACCAGTATCATGTGAGCCCCTTGTGGGAACCAGAGCCACTCTATCCAGCTGAGTCCCAGGTCCATGTGAGGCCCACGTGAGGAGCAGATTCATCAGGTCGAATTGAGGCATAGCTGGGGACAAGAGTCACCAGGTCTGGGTGCGGCCTACGTGGGTCAAGATTCAGCAGTTCTGAGTTAGGTCAAAGTGGGCACGAGAGACACCAGGTCCAGGTGAGGCCAAACTGAGGACCAGAGTCACCAGATCCAGGTGAGGTCCAGGTGGGGACCAGAGTCACCAGATCCAGGTGAAGCCCAGGTGGGGACCAGAGTCACTAGGTCCAGATGAGGCCCAGGTGAGGACCAGAGTTACCAGGTACACGTGAGGCCCCGGTGGATCGGAGGAACAGGTCCATGTGAGGCCGGCTTGGGGACCATGGTCAACAGGTCTACTTGAGGCCCAGGTGTGGAACACAGTAAGCAGGTCCTGGTGAGTCCCCATTGGTGACAGGAGTCACCACGTCCAGGTGTGGCCAGGTCCGACCAGGATCACCAGGTCCAGGGAAGGCCCTTGAAAGAACCAGAGTCAACAGTTCGAGGTCAGGCGCAGGTGGCAACCAGGGTCAGCAGGTCCAAGTCAGGCCAAAGTGGGGTTCACAGTCACTAGGGCACGGTGAAACCCAGAGTGGGACCAGAGTCACCTGGTCCAGGTGAGGTCCAGTTGTGGAACACAGCCACCGGTCCCAATTTTGCACAGTTGAGGACCATGGTCAACAGGGCCAGGTGAGGCCCAGATGGGGACCGGCAGTCCCCAAATCCAGGTTAAGCCCAGGTGGGGACCACAGACACCAGATCCAGGGTAGTCTCAGGTGCAGACCAGAATCACCAGGTCCATGTGAGGTGCAGGTGGCAACCACACTCACCCGGTCCCGGAGAGGCCCCGGTGGGACCAGACGACGTACATGAGAAGCTAGAAACACTGCAGCCACCAGGTCCACATGATGTCCATGTGGGAATGAAAATCACCAGTTACAGGTGAGGACCAGGTGGGGATCCGACTCACCATGTCCAGGTGAGACCCAGGTGGGAACCAGTGTCACCATGTCCTCGTGTGCCCCAGGTGAAGACCAGAGTTATTAGGTCCGCTGGATGAGTGTTAGTGAACAGTGTAACCATATCCTGATGCTACCCAGGTGGGTACCAGAGACACCAGGTCCTGATGAGGCCCAGGTGTAACCGGAGACATGAGGTCCAGGTGAGGTCCCGATGGGAACCACAGTCACCAGGTCAGGTGAGCCCATGCTTAGGATCAGAGTCACCAGGACAGGTGAGGCCCAGGTGGAGCCAGAGTCACCTGGTACAGAAGAGGCCAAAGTCAGGACCAGAGTTACCAGGATCAGGTCAGTCCCAGTGGGTAATACAGTAACCATGTCCCAATGATGCCCAGGTAGAATCAGAGTCACCAGGTCCAGCGAGGCGCAGGTGGGTAGATATTCACTAGGTCCCGTGAGGCCCAGTTGAGGACCAGAGTCACCAGGTCAGTTGAGGCCTAGAGGGGTACCAGATTCACCTGGTCTAGGTGACATCGATGGGGACCAGAGTCACATGTCAGGTGAGGCCCTGAGGGGATCCAGAGTCATCATGTCCAGGTGAGGTTCAGGTGTGGAACAGAGTATCCAGGTCATAATGGTCCATAGGTGAGGACCAGAGTCACCAGATCTGGGTGAGGCCCACTTAGGATCAGAGTCACCAGTTCCAGGTGAGTCCAAGAAAGAGTCCACAGCAATCAGGTCCAGGTGGGGTGACAAATTCACCAGGATTGGATGTGGACCAGATGGGGACCAAATTAACCTGGTTCAGGTGATTCCCAGGTGGTTAACCGAGTTAGCAGTTTCGGGTGAGGACCAGGTAAGGACCAGATTCACCAGGTCCAAGTGAGGCCCACGTGGGGACCTGTGTCACCAGGCATGGGTGAGGCCAAGGTGGCAACGCCACTCACCAGGTCCAGGTGAGTCCAACCTACAGGCCATGCAGAGGAACCATGTCCCGATGATGCCCAGGTAGGAACTAGAGTTACCAGGTCCAGGTGAGGCCAACCTGCAGCATGCATGGCCATGTCCCGATGATGCCCAGGTAGGTACAGAGTCACCAGTCCAAATGAGCCCAGATGGAGCATATTCACTAGGTCCAGGTGAGGCCCAGTTGAGGACCAGTCACCAGAATTGGTTGAGGCTAGAGGGTACCAGAATCACCTGGTCCAGGTGACATCCAGATGGGACCAGAGTCACCAGGCAGGGTGAGGCCCAGAGAGGTTCCAGAGTCATCATGTCCAGTGAGGCTCAGTGTGAAGAGTCACCAGGTACCAAAATGCCCAGGTGAGGACCAGCGTCACCAGTC